>NC_037673.1:47081309-47115152 GCF_003255815.1 Theropithecus gelada | reverse complement strand
ACATATACACCATGGAATACTATGCAGCCATAAAAAAGGATGAGTTTGCATCCTTTGTAGGGACATGGATGCAGCTGGAAACCATCATTCTTAGCAAACTATCACAAGAACAGAAAACCAAACACCGCATGTTCTCACTCATAGGTGGCAACTGAACAATGAGATCACTCGGACTCGGGAAGGGGGACATCACACACCGGGGCCTATCATGGGGAGGGGGGAGGGGGGAGGGATTGCATTGGGAGTTATACCTGATGTAAATGACGAGTTGATGGGTGCAGCAGACCAACATGGCACAAGTATACATATGTAACAAACCTGCATGTTATGCACATGTACACTACAACTTAAAGTATAATAATAATAAATAAATTAAAAAAAAAAAGATTGTAAAATGTTGTTATCACCATTAAAAAGTTGGTTTCTTGTCTATTTGGAAAGTTGAGGGATTCTCTTAATTAAAGGTGGTAAGAACCAGATATATTCTTATTCTTCCTTCCCTTCTATGATTCTGTGATTTTGTGATTATAATTGGTTTTATTGGCAATAGCTACTTCTCTTTGCCTAACCTAATTCCTTCTGATATTTCAGAGACCCAGAGTCAATAATTGACTGGAAACAGATGGTAAATTTTCTATTTCCAACTGTTAAAAAGGATAAAGCAAAAGGCTTCTTTTTGTCAATCTCATTTGAAAAGGATGTGTTGGTTAGGCTATTTTTTTATATTTGTGGTTGAGGGAAAATGCTTATTAATTAGAATAGTATGCATCAATATCATTCCTTGGAAGGGACATACCATGCACCAGTTACCAATTCCAGGGGAAGGTTCTAAATACCTCATTAATTTTTGCCAGGGTCCTTAGATCTGGCAGGAAGCTTTGTACTAAGCCAGCTTCCAGAGCATGAGTTATGTGAGACAAAAGATTTGCACAAGTCTGGCAAAACAAATGTATTACTCACAGGTAAGTAGCAAGAATTAACAGAAGCCTTGGATCCATAGACAAGCTGTTCACCTAAGGCTCAGGAAAGGTGCCCAGGGTTGAAGGAGTCTCATCCGCACATGCCCCACTTCACATAACATCTATGAGACCCTCAAAGCATTCTGCTATGGCTTTTGTATTCCAGGAGAACTGGGCTGTGTCACAAGATATGCTATTCTAAAAGGGACAAGGACAAAGCTTAAGCTGTTCTGAACAGTTTCTACTTATCTGAGAACATTACATTCTTAGTATATTCTGTTTGAAAATCGCAAGCAAGAGAGGGAAGAGCTGGATTTGCCAAGATCATTCAGGGACTTGTTCTCCTCCAATGCTGTGCTTATTCCTGACCTTTCTCTGGTCCTCCTACCCTTCCCCTAGTTGGAATACTATCTTTTCTCCTGCTCCTTATTCTAGGGGTATTCATACTTAAAAGCCCAGCTACATCTTACTACTAATACTTCAGAGTTTATTGTCAGATTCTCCTCTGAATTTCTCTGCTATTTACTTTGAAAAACACTTTATTTAATTTGATTCCAAAAATGAATATGAGATAGGCACAACATATAGACATTTACTTATTTTATAGATGAAATTATGAGGCTTCTAGCCAAATAATTTGTGAAAAATTGGCCAACTGGCAAGAGATGAGCTGGAGCTAAAGTATAGGTCTCCACTTCTTCTAGTGCTCTTTTGCCTCAATGTGTTGCTAGTGACTTGTAATAGGCTTTATTCTGTAATCGTTAATTGAGTGTATATGATGTGCTTAAAAATATACTTTGCACTGAAGGAGGATATAAAAGATGTAAGATGTATCCTGAGCTTCTCATGTACTACAATCTATTTGGATAAAAAAACAAATATGAGATAATTAGGGAATAAGGTGAACTAAAGGAATATTGAGAGAGGGAAGACAAATATGATTCAGAAAGATCAAAAGTCAACTGTGAGTTAAGACCCCAAAGATAGACAGAGTATATATTTTTTTCAGCCAAATCAAGAACAAAGTACTGAAGACGAGAGTTGTTTTTGAAAAATGTCTTACCTGGGGTTGTCGGCAATGTTAGGAAACAAGGTAAATGTCTGTTAGAAAGCTAGAACTGAATGCAAAGGACATTTATTCATTTACTCCCTAATATTTACTCTTTCTTTCTGTTACACAAAGTACTCTTTCTGATTCTCAGCTATGAAATCTGAGTGGGATTAACTTTACCCAGATTTATTGAGCTAATAAGTTTATACCATCTTCTGTCCTCAATTATTTGTGCAATGTTGGACAAATAAACCAATTAGAGTCAGTAAGATGTTAAGATATATTTGTAGGAATTATAGGGAATTGAAAGTATATTTCTTTTTTTTTTTTTTTTTTTTTTTGAGACGGAGTCTCGCTCTGTCGCCCAGGCTGGAGTGCAGTGGCGCGATCTGGGCTCACTGCAAGCTCCACCTCCCAGGTTCACGCCATTCTCCTGCCTCAGCCTCCTGAGTAGCTGGCACTACAGGCGCCCGCCACCGCGCCCAGCTAATTTTTTGTATTTTTAGTAGAGACGGGGTTTCACCGTGGTCTCGATCTCCTGACCTTGTGATCCGCCCGCCTCGGCCTCCCAAAGTGCTGGGATTACAGGCGTGAGCCACCGCGCCCAGCCTGAAAATATATCTTTCTTTTACAGGAAGTAAGGTTTACAACTTCGATACCCATTCCTATAATAAGGGTAGAGCTCAGACATTCTAGAGGCAACTAGGTAGAGTCTGAGGATCAAGATAGGATCTCAAAAGGCAGGAGAAAGAGAAAGGAAGAAGCTTGTTATTGTTTATTACAGTTTTATCTAGATCAAGACTTGTCTGAAGATATCCTTGTTCCTTTTACACAAAACAATGGATCCCACTTTTTGTTTAAATCACTTTGAATTACATATTGTGTATAATCTTATATATATAATTTGCTGTATAATAGGTATCTTTACAGCAGCACACCATTCTACTGGTACCAATTTGCTGTATTAGTCTGTGTTCACGCTGCTGATAAAAACATACCTGAGCCTGGGTAACTTAAAAAGAAAAAGAGGTTTAATGGACTCACAGTTCCACATGGCTAGGGAGGCCTCACAATCATGGCAGAAGGTGAAAGGCACATCTTACCTGACAGCAGACAAGAGAGAACAAACCAAGCAAAAGGATTTCCCTTTATGAAACCATCAGATCTCATAAGACTTATTCACTACCACAAGAATAGTATGGGGGAAACTGCTCCCATGCTTCAATTATCTCCCACCAGATCCTTCCCACAACATGTGGGAATTATGGAAGCCCCAATCAAGATGAGATTTGGGTGGAGACACAGCCAAACCATATCAAGCCCTATGTAAACACTAAGAGAAAGATTCAAGCTGGAAGTAGAAACCTGAAGTTAAATCTGTGGCAAGCTTAACTGAAGTCATAAACTGGATCTGTTTCTGCAGGATTCCACAATACAACTTTGTTTAATGTCTATTCCCAGGTGGCAGGAGGTATATAAGAAGAGCCATTACAGGAGTTAGGGAGATAGAAAAAAAATATTTCATATAATAAAAGTAAAGAGGGGACAAAAATCTCTAGAACGGTTGGGTGTCAATGCCAAGTCTTCAGTTTTTGAGCTTTTCACCAGTCAGGAAAAGAAGCTCCTGGAGCCTATAGATTTGAGATCTGTTATCCCAGTCAGATGAGACAAGTCCTCTGGCCATTGATCCCAGTGTCCATTGTCTTCTGAGACTTTGTTCTGCACACTGTGGATTGTGGATGAGCACAGGCATTACAGACATGCAGAACTTTGGTTCCTATGCTCGACTTACTAATTTAGAGTTTGCATCTTAATGAGTCACCCAGATGAATGAAGCTGGAGCCTAAGTTTGTTATTTATTATCCCTACATCAAAGTGTGATAGTATCATCCCAAACAATTATCCTTTACTATACGATTGTTTCCACAAAGGTCTCTTTCCCCTTCTTCCTGAATTAGCCACCTTTCTGCATTAATTCTCCCATTTTGAGAAGCGGGACTACCTCTAGCATTTGTATTTCTTCCTGTTTATTAAAGCTACGATTGGCAAATAAAAATTGTATATATTTAAGGCATACACCATGATATTTTTATATAAATATACATTGTGAAATGGTTACCACAATTAAGCTAAATAACATATCCATCACCTTATGGCTAACTTTTTTTTCTGGTGAGAAGATTTAACATCTACTATCTTAGCAAATTTCAAGTATATAATACAGTAGTATGAACTGTATCCCTCTGCTATACATTAGATCCCCAGAATTTGTTTATCCTGCATAACTGAAACTGTACTCTGTGCCCATCATCTCCTCTTTCCCTATCGCCATCCCCCAGCCCCTGGAAACTACCATTCTACTCTCTCTTTCTATGAGTTTGACTTTTTAAGATTCCACACATGTGAGATCATCAGTATTTTTCTTTCCATGTCTGACTTATTTCACTTAGTATAACATTATCCAGGTTCATCTATGTTGCCCCAAATGACAGATGACAGGATTTCCTTTCTCTTTTAATAAGGCGGAGTAATATTCATAAATGTGTGTGTTTATTGTGAACAATGCTGCAATGAAGACAGGAGTGCAGATATCTCTTCAACATACTGATTTCCTTTCATTTGGATATATACCCAGAAGTTAGATTGCTGGATTACATGTTAGTTCTATTTTTAATTCTTTGAGGAACCTTCATACAGTTTTCCATAATTACCGTAGCAATTTACATTCCCACCAACAGTGTACAAGGTTTCCTTTTTCCCACACCTTCCCCAGCACCTGCTCTCTTTTATCTTTTTGATAATAGCCGTTCCAACAGGTGTGAAGTGATATTTCATTGTGATTTTAATTTACACTTCTTTGATTATTATTGATGTTGAGCACTTTTTAATATACCTCTTGGTCATTTTTTTGTCTTATTTGGTGAACGTCTATTTACATCCTTTATCCATTTTTAAATTGGGTTATTTGTATTCTTGCTGTAGAGTTGTTTGAATTCATTATATACTTTGAATATTAACCCCTTATCAGATGTATCATTTGTAAATATTTTCTCCTGTTTTGTAGGTTTTCTTTTCACTCAATCGTTTCCTTTACTGTGCAGAAACTATTTAGATTGATGCAATTTCATTTGTCTATTTTTGGTTTTATCGCCTGTGCTTGTGGGGTTACATTTTAAAAATAATTTCCCAAACCAATGTCAAAAAGCTTTTTCCTTATGTTTTCCTCTGGTAGTTTTACAGTTATTTAAGTTTTTATTTTGAGGTAGTTTTCTATATGGTATGAGGTAACGGTCCAATTTTATTATTTTGCATGTAGATACCAGTTTTCCCAACACCATTTATTGAAGAGACTGTTTTTCCCCCATTGTGTGCTCTTGACAGATTCGTGGAAGATCAATTGACAATAAATAAGTGGATTTATTTCTGGGCTCTCTATTCTTTTCCATTGGTCTGTATGTCTGATTTTATCCAGTCCCATGCTGTTTTGATTCCTGCAAGTTTGTAGTATATTTTGATATCAGGTGATGCAATGTCTCTAGCTTTCTTTTTCTTGTTTAAGATTGATTTGACTAAGGGTCTTTGTGGATTCATATGAATTTTAGGATTATTTTTTCTCTATCTGTGAAAAATGTCACTGGAATTTTAATAGAGACTATACTGAATCTATAGGACAGTTGGGTAGTGTAGACATTTTAATATTAATTACTCTAATCCATGAATACAGGATATCTTGGGATTTATTTGGGTCTTCTTCAATTCCTTTAATTTATATTTTAATATCATTTTCAGTGTACAAATCTTTCATCACCATTGTTGAATTTATTCCTTTTTAATTTTTTTTCACACAAATGTGAATTAGATTGTTTTAATAATTTGTTTTTTGAATAATTTGGTATTAATGTATAGAAAAGCAACTGATTATTTCTAACAGATTTTTGGCAGAGTTCTTAGGGTTTTCATAACCATTGTTATTGTTCTGTTCAGATTTTCTATTTCTTCATGATTCATTCTCAATAGGTTGTATGTGTCTAGGAGTTTATTGCTTCTTATAGGTTATCCAACTTTTGGCAAATAATTGTTCATAGTAGTCTTTTATGATCCTTTCTATTTCTTTAGTATCATTTGTAATGTCTCTTCTTTCATTGATAATTTTAATTATTTTACTGTTCTGTCTTTTCTCTTTAGTTAGTCCAGCTAAAGGTTTATCAATTTTGTTTGCCTTTTAAAAATAAATACTTGGTTTTATTGATTTTTTTTCTATTATTTTTCTATTCTCTACTTCATTTGTTTCTGCTTTGATCTTTATTATTTCATTTCTTCTACCAACTTTGGTCTTAGTGTGCTTTTTTATATTTCCTTGAGGAATTTAGGTTATCTATTTGAGATTTTTTTCTTAACGTAGACATTTATTGATATAAACTTCCTCATTAGACCTATTTTTGCAGTACTCCATAAGTTTTGGTATGTTGTGTTTCCATTTTTGTTTACATCAAGCTTTTTAAAAAAAACTTTCCTTTTGATTTCTTCACTGATCCATTGGTTTGTTCAGAAGCCTCTGCCACTTAATCCGAAATAAAAGCCACACTCTTTCCTCCAGATCAATCACTCATTCCTATATACTATGTTGTAGTTATATCAAATGGTAAATTTTATTTATTTATTTATTTGTTTGTTTGTTTTTATTAAACTTCAAGTTCTAGGGTACATGTACACAACGTGCAAGTTTGTTACATATGTATACATGTGCCATGTTGGTGTGCTGCACCCATTAACTCGTCATTTGCATTAGGTATATCTCCTAATGCTATCCCTCCCCTCTCCCCACACCCCACAATAGGCCCCGATGTGTGATGTTCCCCTTCCTGTGTCCAAGTTATCTCATTGGTCAATTCCCACCTATGAGTGAGAACATGCGGTGTTTGGTTATCTGTTCTTGAGACAGTTTGCTGAGAATGATGGTTTCCAGCTGCATCCATGTCCCTTCAAAGGACGTGAACTCATCCTTTTTTATGGCTGCATAGTATTCCATGGCGTATATGTGCAACATTTTCTTAATCCAGTCTGTCATAAATGGACATTTGGGTTGATTCCAAGTCTTTGCTATTGTGAAGAGTGCCACAGTAAACATACATGTGCATGTGTCTTTATAGCAGCATGATTTATAAACCTTTGGGTATATATACCCAGTAATGGGATGGCTGGGTCAAATGGTGTTTCTAGTTCTAGATCCTTGAGGAATTGCCACACTGTCTTCTGCAATGGTTGAACTAGTTTACAGTCCTACAGTGCAAAAGTGTTCCTATTTCTCCACATCCTCTCCAGCACTTGTTGTTTCCTGACTTTTTAATGATCACCATCCTAACTGGTGTGAGATGGTATCTCATTGTGGTTTTGATTTGCGTTTCTCTGATGGCCAGTGATGATGAGCATTTTTTCATGTGTCTGTTGGCTGTATGAATGTCTTCTTTTGAGAAGTGTCTATTCATATCCTTTGCCCACATTTTGATGGGGTTGTTTGTTTTTTTCTTGTAAATTTGTTTGAGTTCTTTGTAGGTTCTGGATATTAGCCCTTTGTCAGATGAGCAGATTGCAAAAATTTTCTCCCATTCTGTAGGTTGCCTGTTCACTCTGATGGTAGTTTCTTTTGCTGTGCAGAAGCTCTTTAGTTTAATTAGATCCCATTTGTCCATTTTGGCTTTTGTTGCCATTGCTTTTGGAGTTTTAGTCATTAAGTTCTTGCCCATGCCTATGTCCTGAATGGTATTACCTAGGTTTTCTTCTAGGGTTTTTATGGTTTTAGGTCTAACATTTAAGTCTCTAATCCATCTTGAATTAATTTTCATATAAGGAGTAAGAAAAGGATCCAGTTTCAGCTTTCTATTTATGGCTAGTCAATTTTCCCAGCATCATTTGTTAAATAGGGAATCCTTTCCCCATTTCTTGCTTTTGTCAGGTTGGTCAAACATCAGATGTCTGTAGAAGTGTGGTATTATTTCTGAGGACTCTGTTCTGTTCCATTGGTCTATATCTCTGTTTTGGTACCAGTACCATGCTGTTTTGGTTCCTGTAGCCTTGTAGTATAGTTTGAAGTCAGGTAGCATGATGACTCCAGTTTGTTTTTTTGGCTTAGGATTGTCTTGGCAATGCAGGCTCTGTTTTGATTCCATATGAACTTTAAAGCAGTTTTTTCCAATTCTGTGAAGAAAGTCATTGGTAGCTTAATGGGGATGGCATTGAATCTATAAATTACCTTAGGCATTATGGCCATTTTCACAATATTGATTCTTCCTATCCATGGATATGGAATGTTCTTCCTTTTTTTTATGTCCTCTTTTATTTCATTGAGCAGTGGTTTGTAGCTCTCCTTGAAGAGGTCCTTCACATCCCTTGTCAGTTGGATTCCTAAGTATCTTACTCTCTTTGAAGCAATTGTGAATGGGAGTTCATTCATGATTTGGCTCACTGTTTGTCTGTTATTGGTGTATAAGAATGACTGTGATTTTTGAAAATTGATTTTGTATCAAGAGATTTTGCCGAAGTTGCTTATCGGCTTCAGGAGATTTTGGGCTGAGACAATGGGGTTTTCTAAATATACAATCATGTCATCTGCAAACAGGGACAATTTGACTTCTTCTTTTCCTAATTCAATACCCTTTATTTCTTTCTCTTGCCTGATTGCCCTAGCCAGAACTTCCAACACTGTGTTGAATAGGAGTGGTGAGAGAGGGCATCCCTGTCTTGTGCCAGTTTTCAAAGGGAATACTTCCAGTTTTTGCCCATTCAGTATGATATTAGCTGTGGGTTTGTCATAAATAGCTCTTATTATTTTGAGATACTTTCCATCAATACCGAATTTATTGAGTTTTTAGCATGAAGGACTGTTGAATTTTTTCAAAGGCCCTTTCTGCATCTATGGAGATAATGATGTGTTTTTTGTTTTGGTTCTGTTTATATGCTGGATTACGTTGATTGATTTGCATATGTTGAACCAGTCTTGCATCCCAGGGATGAAGCCCATTTGATCATGGTGGATAAGCTTTTTGATGTGCTGCTGGATTCGGGTTGCCAGTATTTTATTGAGGATTTTTACATCGATGATCATCAGGGATATTGGTCTAAAATTCTCTTTTTTTTGTTATGTCTCTGCCAGGCTTTGGTGTCGGGATGATATTGGCCTCATAAAATGAGTTAGGGAGGATTCCCTCTTTTTCTATTGATTGGAATAGTTTCAGAAGGAATGGTACCAGCTCCTCCTAGTACCTCTGGTAGAATTCGGCTGTGAATCCGTCTGGTCCTGGACTTTTTTGGTTGGTAGACTATTAATTATTGGCTCAATTTCAGAGCCTGCTATTGGTCTATTCAGGGATTCAACTTCTTCCTGGTTTAATCTTGGGATAGTGCATGTGTCCAGGAAATTATCCATTTCTTCTAGGTTTTCAATTTATTTGCATAGAGGTGTTTATAGTATTATCTGATGGTGGTTTCTATTTCTGTGGGGTCGGTGGTGATATTCCCTTTATCATTTTTTATTGCATCTATTTGATTCTTCTCTCTTTTCTTCTTTATTAGTCTTGCTAGCAGTCTGTCAATTTTGTTGATCCATTCAAAAAACCAGCTCCTGGATTCATTGATTGTTTGAAGTGATTTTTGTGACTCTATCTCCTTCAGTTCTGCTCTGATCTTAGTTATTTCTTGCCTTCTGCTAGCTTTTGAATGTGTTTTCTCTTGCTTCTCTAGTTCTTTTAATTGTGATGTTAGAGTGTCAATTTTAGATCTTTCCTGCTTTCTCTCATGGGCATTTAGTGCTATAAATTTCCCTCTACACACTGCTTTAAATGTGTCCCAGAGACTTTGGTATGTTGTATCTTTGTTCTCATTGGTTTCAAAGAACATCTTTATTTCTGCCTTCATTTCGTTATGTGCCCAGCAATCATTCAGGAGCAGGTCGTTCAGTTTCTATGTGGTTGAGCGGTTTTGATTTTCTTAGCCCTGAGTTCTAGTTTGATTGCACTGTGGTCTGAGAGACAGTTTGTTACAATTTCTGTTCCTTTACATTTGCTGAGGAGTGCTTTACTTCCAACTATGTGGTCGATTTTGGAATAAGTGCGATGTCGTTCTGAGAAGAATGTATATTCTGTTGACTTTTGGTGGATATTTCTGTTGATTTCTATTACGTCTGCTTGGTGCAGAGCTGAGTTCAATTCCTGGATATCCTTGTTAATGTTCTGTCTCGTTGATCTGTCTAATGTTGACAGTGGACTGTTAAAATCTCCCATTATTGTATGGGAGTCTAAGTCTCTTTGTAAGTTTCTAAGGACTTGCTTTATGAAGCTGCATGCTCCTGTTTTGGGTGCATATATATTTAGGATAGTTAGCTCTTCTTGTTAAATTGATCCCTTTACCATTATGTAATGGCCTTCTTTGTCTCTTTTGATCTTTGTTGGGTTAAAATCTGTTTTATCAGAGACTAGGATAGAAACCCCTGGCATTTTTTGTTTTCTATGTGCTTGGAAGATCTTCCTCCATCCTTATATTTTGAGCCTATGTGTGTCTCTGCATATGAGATGGGTCTCCTGAATACAGCAAACTGATGGGTCTTTACTCTTTATCCAATTTGCCAGTCTGTGTCTTTTAATTGGACCATTTAGTCCATTTTCATTTAAGGTTAATATTGTTATATGTGAACTTGATATTGTCATTATGATATTAGCTGGTTGTTTTGCTCGTTAGTTGATGAAGTTGCTTCCTAGCATCGATGGTCTTTACATTTTGGCATGTTTTTGCAATGCCTAGTACTGGTTGTTCCTTTCAATGTTTGGTGCTTCCTTCAGGATCTCTTGTAGGGCAGGCCTGATGGTGAAAATATCTCTCAGCATTTAGTTCTCTGTAAAGCATTTTATTTCTCCTTCACTTATGAAACTTGGTTTGGCTGGATATGAAATTCTGGGTTGAAAATTCTTTACTTTAAGAATGCTGAATATTGGCCCTCACTCTCTTCTGGCTTGTAGAGTTTCTGCCGAGAGATCTGCTGTTAGTCTAATGGGCTTCCCTTTGTGTGTAACCCGACCTTTCTCTCTGGCTGCCCTTAACATTGTTTCCTTCATTTCAGCTTTGGTGAATCTGACAATTATGTGTCTTGGATTGCTCTTCTCGAGGAGTATCTTTGTGGCATTCTTTGTATTTCCTCAATTTGAATGTTGGCCTGCCTTGCTAGGTTGCAGAATTTCTCCTGGATGATATCCTGCAGAGTGTTTTCCAGCTTGGTTCCAGGTTCCATTCTCCCCGTCACTTTCAGGCACACCAATCAGACATAGATTTGGTCTTTTCACATAATCCCATATTTCTTGGAGGCTTGTTCATTTCTTTTTACTCTTTTTTCTCTAAACTTCTCTTCTCACTTCATTTCATTCATTTGATCTTCAATCACTGATACTCTTTCTTCCAGTTGATCAAGTGGATTACTGAAGCTTGTGCATTTGTCATGTATTTCTCATGTCATGGTTTTCATCTCTATCAGTTCGTTTCTGGACTTCTCTGCATTGGTGATTCTAGTTATCCATTCTTCCATTCTTTTTTCAACGTTTTTAGTTTCTTTGTGCTGGATATGTAGTTCCTCCTTTAGCTCTGAGAAGTTTGATTGAAGCCTTCTTCTCTCAAATCATCAAAGTCATTCTCTGTCCAGCTTTGTTCCGTTGCTGGTGATGAGCTGCACCCCTTTGGAAGGGGTGATGCACTCTGATTTTTTGAATTTCCAGCTTTTCTGCACTGCTTTTCCCCCATTTTTGTGGTTTTACCTGCCTTTGATCTTTGATGATGGTGATGTACTGATGGGGTTTTGGTGTGGGTGTCCTTTCTGTTTGTTAGTTTTCCTTCTAACAGTCAGGACCCTCAGCTACAGGTCTGTTGGAGTTTGCTTGAGGTCCTCTCCAGACCCTGTTTGCCTGGGTATCTGCAGCGGAGGCTGCAGAAGATAGAATGTTGCTGAACAGCAAGTGTTGCTGCCTGATTCTTGCTCTGGAAGCTTCATCTCAGAGGTGTACCCAGCCATGTGAGGTGTGAGGTGTCAGTCTGCACCTAATGGGGGATGTCTCCCAGTAGGCTACTCAGGGGTCAGGGATCCACTTGAGCAGGCAGTCTGTCCATTCTCATATCTCAACCTCCATGCTGAGAGAACCACTGCTCCCTTCAAAACTGTCAGACAGGGACATTTACATATGCAGAAGTTTCTGCTGCTTTTTATTTAGCTATGTCCTGTCCCCAGAGGTGGAGTCTACAGAGGCAGGCAGGCCCCCTTGAGCTGCAGTGGGCTCCACCCTGTTCAAGCTTCCTGGTGGCTTTGTTTACCTACTTAACCTCAGTAATAGTGGGCACCCCTCCCCCACCCTGCTGCCACCTTGCAGCTAGATCTGACTGCTGTGCTAGCAATGAGGCAGGCTTCATGGGCATGGGACCCTCCGGGCCAGGTGTGGGATATAGTGTCCTGGTGTGTCATTTGCTAAGACCCTTGGTAAAGCACAGTATTAGGGTGGGAGTTACCCGATTTTCCAGGTGTTGTATGTCTCAGTTTCCCTTGGCTAGGAAAAGGAATTCCCTTCCCCCTTGCACTTCCCAGGGGAGACGATGCCTCACCCTGCTTCAGCTCTCACTGGTTGGGCTGCACCCACTGACCAGCACCCCTGCCTGACACACCCCAGAGAGATGAACCTGGTACCTCAGTTGAAAATGCAGAAATCACCTGTCTTCTGTGTTGCTCACGCTTAGAGCTGGAGGCTGGAGCTGTTCCTATTTGGCCGTCTTGGGCACCCCTTCTATTTATTTATTTACTTATTTACTTATTTATTTTTACTTTTGCCTCAGTCTCTTTGGAATTGATGAAGAAGCAAAATATAGAGTATAGCTTGATAATAGTGGTTGAGAATGTCCATAGCAGCCCTGTGTCCCCCTCACATTGCATTGATGAATACATTCTTATATCACCATTCTCTTTCCTTTCCTCTGTCTCTCATCTTTCATAATTCCTGTCTGAGGAAGATGAAGAAAAGGGAGACAATGAAGAGTCCATGGAGGAAAGGAGAAAAGAAGACAGAGAAAATATAGTCCTGTGGTTAGAATGACCTCCAGAAGTCATGTGATGAATCTTAATTGCAAATGTGATTGTATTACGATGTGGAATGTATAGGAGGTGATTAGGTCAGTAGTGTGCAGCACTCCAGGATGGGATTAAAGTCCTTATAAAAGAACTTAAAGAAATTAGGTTGCACCCTTTGTCCCTTCCCCCCAGTGAGGACACATTTGTCACTTCCAGAGGATGCAGCAACAAGGTGCCATCTTGGAAGCAGAGAACAGCTCTTACCAGGCACCAATCCTGCCAGTGCCTTGATCTTGGACTTCCCAGTATCCAGAACTGTGAGAAACAAATTTCTATTTTTGGTAAGTTTCCTGTTCTCAGATATTTTGTTATAGCAGCAAAACAAAGATACGTAGTCACTGTTCACATAGGCTATATGTATGGAGTTGGCGTTGTTGCAGTCAACCAAATCATAGCTCTAAAGAATAAGTCTACAGAATGACAGAAAGGTGCATTTGTTTTCTTCTATAGACATTCTCTTCTCAGGTGTCCCAAGTTCTTAGATGACCACTTTGAATTTCTGTCAATTTGATGATTTTTCCCCTCAACTTGTGGAAAATTCAAGTGTCACCAACACATCATGATCATGAAAGGATTCACACATCCCTGCATTATGTGGGAGACCCAGGGAGTGTTATAGAGCACAGACTTCTTCAAAAAAAAAAAAAAAAAAAAAAACCAATATACTAAACTGTTTATATTTATTAAATGTAAAGGATTGCCTTTTATTCTGATATTATATGTTTCCTAAATTTTGCTGTTACTATATATTTTATTTTATGAAATGATGGCTACAAAAGGTAGTTGCTTTGAAAAAGTTGTGCATGGCAAAATAAAAAGTTTCCACCCCTAAGTCTGTGTGTGTGTGTGTGTGTGTGTGTGTGTGTGTCAGTGTATGTGTGTATAAACTTGGAAGCTTGTTGTGCGGTCTGAAGGATGTGAGGTATCCTTTTCTCTATACTTACAAAGAGAATTTTTTTTTCCTATCAAACCTCTGTGTAGTCTACACCGGGCCTACAACAAATAGCAAACATTTTGGAGGTAATGACACAGTAGATTCCAGCAATGGCATTTCTGATGTGACGGGCAGTAAGTATTTCAAATGACAAGAAAATCTCCCAGTGTTATAGTTTTTAGATGTAAGCAGTAATTACAAGACCTATGGATAACTAGAGTTATATAAATACTATTTTTAACATAGTAATTACTAAGTAGTTGCAAACAAAGCCCAAATTTTAGGTTTAAGCAGTAATTACAAGACTCATGGAATAATTAGAGTTATAGAAATACTATTGTTAACAGAGTAATTACTAAGTAGTTGTAAACAAAGCCTGAGTAGAGATTTGTTCTTCAAAAGGCCAACATGGGCCAATAATCACCAAGTGCATAGTTCTGGAACAAAGAGAAAAAAAAAGGTATCTCCTGTTTCTTTGTTACAACTCATGCATGGGCTTTAAAACTTTATTTTCAAGTTCTTGGTTAGGACGGTTTGGAAACTAACCTTAGAACATTTAGGATGAGCCAGGAGGCAATCTGAGACCTCAGAATGCCTTCAGGTCATTATTATGGACATTTGTATCATGGTACTGATCTTGTCTAGCTGCAAAACAGTATGTTTATAACACTGAGTGTGGACAGGTAATTTACTGCAGTAGATTCCCAGAATATTAGAGCTGGAAAGGACTTGGAGAACTTAAAATTCATTGTCCTCATTTTAAGGATAAGAAAATGGGGAGTCAGAAAGTTTAAGAAATTTTCCTATGGCTATAGGTCTAGAAAGTGGAAAAACTGGGACCCGAACTTAGGTCTTCTGAATCTAGTATAAATATTTTAAAAATTACCCTTCACCAGTTCTAAAATTTTCCAAAATGAATGTTAAATGACAGAACTTTTCAATCCACACTGTAAGTAATACATACAACATTGTTAATGGTAAACGATCTAGCAATTAATTGCTAGTAAATTTACAATTACTAGTAAATTTAGATTCATGAAATTTATAAACAGAAGCATCATGATAACATGTGGCCCTCTGTTAAGTACAAAAGGTAGAATTTATTATTAAATAATTCAACAAATATTTATTAAGGGCCTACTAACTGTCAGGAAGAAAAAGTTAAAATCAATAATCTCATAGTATGAAGTAGATCTCAATCAAAAAGAATTATTGATTAAAATACTCTTTTAAAAGTAGAATTTTAATTATCTTCCTTTGTTCAATAATTAATTCTTTCAACAAATATTTTCTAAAAATACAGTATTCTAGGCACTGTTCTAGGTTTCATTCTGAGTACTGAATATATAACGGTGAAAACAATTGATAAAGTTTACTGCCCTCCTATGATTTACATTCCAGTTGAGGAGACAGAAAATAAGCATAAAAATGCATATGGAAAGTTATAAAGTGGTGAGTGTTATGGGAAATTATATTGCATGATAAGAAAGATGGTTTGAAAGTGCTAGGGGATTTGTAATTTTAAGTGGGAGAATCACAGTGAGCATTATTGAGACGTGATAGTTGAGTGAACATTTGAAGGAGGTGAACAGCTGCATAAAGATTTAAAAAAAAAGATTTTTTCAGGCAAAGAAAACAGTCAGTACAAGGTTGTACAAGGTTCTGAGGTCAGAGTATACTTGAAATAGTAAAAAAGGAGAAAAAGCCAATGTGGCTAGATAATAGTGAGCAAGGAGGAGTGCAGACACAGATTAGAGCAGAGAAGTCATGGGACACATTTAATAAAAATCAGTGATAAAGAGAAAAATCTGCAATCCTTCTGAATTTCAAGTTACATACAAAGAAATAAAAATAAGGATGGTGGCGATTTCTTGTAGATAACAACACAAGAAAGAATATAAAACATTCAAGAAATAAAAAAAATAGAAGAGGATGGAATATTTCTCAACTCATTCTATAAAGCAAACATTATCTAATACCAAAACTTGGCAAGGATATTACAGAGAAAACCCCAACAGACTAATACCCCAACAGACTAATAACAGAGATGCAAAAGTTCTTAACAAAATTTTAACAAATAAAACCTGACAATATAGTAAAAGGATTATATAGCATAACTAAATGGGGTATACCTTCAGAATGCAGGATTTAACACTCAAAAATCAATCAATATAATTTTCTTAGTAACAAACTAATAATGAAAACATTCATGAGCATCTAAATAGATGCAAGAAAAGCACATAAAAACCCAACAACCATCCCTAATTAAAACCCTCTTGAAACTAAAAACAGAAGAGAACTTTCTTAACTTGATAAAAGGTTAAGTCTATATAGAAGGTCCTGTGAGAACTAAGAAAATAAAAACAAAAACCTACCAAATAACCCCAGGAAAATAAATTCATAAGTTTAGCAAGTTTGCAGGATACAAGATTAACATGCACGATTAATTGTATTTCTTCATGCCATCAAAACCCACTAGGAACACATTGAGTTGATTACTCATTGTGTATTACTATGTAGTATATTACAATAAAGGAGGAATACACTCAGTACACTCATATTACCCTGGAGAGAAAGTTATTGGATATTTTGTTGTTTGCCCAGTGGACTTGCTTCTCTCTTTGGTTAGACAAAATTATGAAGTGGCCTTGTTTTGTCACACATCATCATGGTTGCAGTGTGACATTGTTGGTGTTCTGTGAGATTGTTTATAACCTACACGACAAAGACACTGCCTATGCGTGAGCACCAGGACAGCTTCTAAAACCACCATGGCCTAGTTTAGTCAGGTTGGTTCCTGTATGTCAGGAACTGCTTTTTTCTTTCTAACAGCTTTTTTCTTCTAACTAACTAAGGTCAAGTTTCTGAGAGATGAAGGAAGAGTGGAGGTTGGTTGTTGGGGTAGTCTGGCAGGGCTTCTTCACAGTCTCCCCCCACATCATTTAACACAGTAGCTGAAAGTTGAGCTGCTTTATGTGTTGTACATCTTCATAAAATTTCTTCTGTTACTTAAAAAACTTGAAAGCCACACCGTGTGTGTGTGTGTGTCTGTGTGTGGTCTTCATTAATATATCATGAAGTGAGGTAAAGATGTGTAATGTGGAGGTTGAATTGCCTTGGCTCTGATTTTGTAAAGAAGAGGTGAAGCCAGGAAAACATTCAGATCTTCAGAAAATCAGCACTACTAGTCTTCTTTCCAACACATTATGTTGTAATTGTTTCTTTTCTTTTTTTAATAAGTAGGAATCTAGGCAGCAATTCTCAGGTAATGACACCTCGCTGTGTAGCAATACTACCTCATCTGTTTCTCCTATTGATCAACTCAATAAATATGTCTAACATGAAAGTCATAATTTTTTAATATGTAGTAATCGAGAAAGAAAAAAATGAAACTCATATTTTCATTTAAATTTAATTTCTATTAATGAAGCCTTCCTTGAATATTTCTTCTGAAAGCCATCTTTATCTTTGAGTTCTATTCTTGCAATGATCCATTTCTACTTTGCATTAAAAGTGTTTGTCTACATCTCATCTCCACAAGCAAATGGTATTTTCCAGTGCAAGAAGTGAGACAATTGTGTCTCATTCCTTCTTACGCTTGTCAGTGATTCACACAAATGAATACTCAGTGAATATTTGTCCATTGGGAAACATTTGGAATCACAACAAAAATCAATATTATACATAGCTCTGCTTGACAATTTAAATACATTTAATATTAGCTTTAAATGCCCCAAATATTTATCTTGAATATTACCTTCAACTGCTGATATAAAAGACTCTATTATTTGTAAACAAAGTTTATGAAGGTATTAATTACAATACGGTTTCGAGTCAAGTAAAATTGGAAACAGTGAGAACTTAAGCAAAAAGAGGATGATTAATTAAATCAGGATAAACTCAAAGTATCCATGAAAAATAAAGATGATAATGATGATGTGAAAGAAAAGAAAAATCCTAGATAGAGAGTGATAAGCACAAGGATCAAAATTCTGACATAGGTTATAATGATTGCCACTCTGGGAAGTTGAGCATAGCATGTAGAAACTGGTAGCAAATATTCCTGGATGAGAATATAATTCGTATTTGCATGGTGGGGCAGTATTTCTTCAAGTTTGATTTAATGTTTTAAAAATAATCAATTTGGCCAGTATCTCAGATTAAAACATCAAAAATAATCATTAATAATGTTATGAATTGTAGCATTATTCACAATAGCCAAGACAGGGCTACAATCTAAGTGTCTGCCAATGGGTGAATGTATGAAGAAATTGTGATGTGTATATATATGCAATAGAATATCATTCAGCCTTAAAAAATGTAGGAAATCCTGCCACTTGCAACAACAAAAATGAACCTAGAGGACATTATGCTATGTGAAATAAGCTAGACACAGAAAGAAAAATACTGATATTCTCATATTTATGTAGAACTGAAGAAAAATTCATAGAAGCAGAGAGTAGAATGGTGAGTACCAGCGGTGGAGGAGTGGGGGAAATGGGGAGATGGTCAAAGTGTACGAAGTTTCAGTCATGTAAGGTGATTATATTCTAGAGGTCTAGTGTGCAACATGCGGACTATGATTGATAATACTCTTTTGTATCCTTGAAATTTGCTAAGAGAGTAGACCTTAAGTATTCTCACTATACACCACAAAAGGTAACTATGTGAAGACATGGTTATGTTAATTAGCTTGGTTGTAGTCATAAGTTCACTATGCATATGTCTATCAAAACATCATGTTTTATACCTTAAGTTTATACAATTTTTTTTTTGAAAAAATCAATTTGGGGTCAGTTGTGGTGGCTCGTGCTTGTAATCCCAGCACTTTGGGAGGCCCAGGTGGGTGGATGGCTTGAGCCCAGGAGTTCAAGACCAACCTGGCCAACATGGTGAAACCCTGTTTCTGTTAAAAAAAAATACCAAAAAATTGCGAGGCATGGTGGCGCACACCTGTAGTTCCAGCTACTAAGGAGGCTAAGGCAGGAAGATTGCTGTAGCTGGGGAAGTGGAGGTTGCAGTGAGCCGAGATCATGCCACTGCACTCACCAACCTGGGTGACGGAGCCCCCATCTCAAAAAAAAAAAAAAATTGGCAAGGTTGCTAAGTGTCCATCAACAGATGATTGAATAAAGAAAACGTGGGATATATACACAAGGAAATACTATGTAGCCATAAAAAAGAATGACATCGTGTCTTTTACAGCAACATGGATGAAACTGTTGGCCATTATCTTAAGTGAAACAACGCAAAAACAGAAAGTCAAATGCAGTATGTTCTCACTTATGAGTGGGCACTAAATAATGAGTACACATGGACGTAGAGTGTGGAACAGTAGTCACTAGAGACTTGGAAGGGCAGAGGGTGGGACTGGGGTGGGCAATGGGGAATCACTTAATGGGTACAATGTACGTTATTTGGGAGTTTGATACAGTAAAAGCCCAGACTTCATCCTTAAGCAATATATCTAGGTAACAAAATTGCACTTGTACTTCTTAAATTTATACAAGAAAAAAAAAATAAATATGGCTAGGTCACTAAATTACTATACAAGAAAAATTATAAGAATATTTATATTTAAACCTTGTAGAAAATTTTATGATCGCTTTAAAATAGAGTTACATAATTTGAGGTTTAAATCTGTTTCTCAAAACTTCTGTTTAAAATACAGAGCCATCATTTAACTGTATCAAAAGGTAGAAAATTAAAATTTTAAAATTTATAAGGAAATTGGAAACTGAAATGACCACAAAAAGATCACTACTGATTTTTAACCTCACAAGGCAGTACTAAGCCCCAGTTCAGCTTGTTTTGTAAATTGAAATTAAAATTTATTTCCAAGTGGTAAAAATTGTGCAAGTTCACAGGTAGCCAGCAGGTGGCAGACTTACACTATCTTATGCAATATTAAACATGATTGGAGTTTTGTGATTTTTTTTTGGAGATACTCAATAAAGTAAGTTGAATATAAGGAGCAGAACATACACTTTCTTAGAGATTGCAAAAAGAACACTTAAAACATGCTTCTAGATAAGAACTATATATCCACTGATTGTGAAATGGTAAGGTCTGAAAAGTACCATTATTTATTCTTAGTGAGATAAAAAAAATTCATACGGTTTGAATTTAAAAAATAAGTCAAAAATCATGCATAAAATATGAAAATTATTGTATAAACTTTAGTCAACTGGAAAAGAGTAGTATACACTATTTATATACTACTGTATATGTGTGTGTGTGTGTGTGTGTATATATATATATATATATATATAGTCACACTTTGGAGCTATTGCAATTTCAGTACCAGACAACTTCAATAAAATGAATGTCACAATAAAGTTAGCCACATGAATTTTTTGATTGTAAAATGCATATAAAAGTTATGTTTAATGTTTACACTGTACTGTAGTCTATTAAGTGTGCAACAGCATTATGTCTAACAACCAATGTTTATACCTTAATTTAAAAATGTTTTATTGCTGAAAATACTAATAAGCATCTGAATCTTATTAGTCATTGAGATGACTTGCTAAGTCATCTTCACAACTTAGCAAGTTGTGATCTTTTTGCTGATGGAAGATTGTTGGTGCTGACCAATCAGGGTGGTGGCTGCTGAAGATTGGGGTAGGTGGCAATTTCACAAATTGAGGCAACAATGAAGTCTGATTTTCATAAAAGATATCTCCGTAGCATGCAAGGCTGATTGACACCATTTTCCCCACAGTGGAATTTCTTCAAAATTGGAGTCAATTCTCATAAACTGCCACTGCTTTATCCTTAAAGATTTTGGAGTATTCAAAATCTTTTATTGTTGTTTCAACAATGTGCACAGCATCTTCACCGGGAGTAGACTCCATCTGAAGAAACCACTTTCTTTGCTCATCCACAAGAAGCAACTCCTTATTTGTTCAAGTTGAATCATGAGATTGCAGCAGTTCAGTCACATCTTCCGGCTCCACCTTCAATTCTCCTTCTTTAGCTATTTCCACCACATCTGCAGTTACTTCCTCCACTGAAGTCTTGAACCCCTCAACGGCATTCATGAGGTTGGAATCAACTTCAACCCTCCTGTTAATGTTGAGATATTGATGTTTTTCCATGAATAATGAATGTACTTAACATCATCTAGAATGGTGAATCCTTTCCAGAAAGTTTTCTGTTTAGTTTGCCCAGTTCCATCAGAAGAATCACTATCTATGGCTACTGTAGTTTTATGAAATGTATTTCTTAAATAGTAAGACCTGAAAGTCAGATTTACTTCTTGGTCTATGGACTGCAGAATGGATGCTGTGTCATGGAAATATTAGTCTCCTTATACAACTGCATCAACATTCTTGGGTGACCAGATGCATTGTCATCAGCAGTACTATTTTGAAAGGAATCAATCAATCTTTCTTTCTTTCTTTCTTTCTTTCTTTCTTTCTTTCTTTTTCTTTCTTTCTTCTTTCTTTTTTTTCTGAAGAGTTACTTGCAACAGTGGGCTCAAATATTCAGTAAACCATGATGTAAACAGGTGTGCTGTCACCCAGGCTTTCATTTTCCATTTACGGAGCACAGCAAGAGTAGATTCAGCATAGTTCTCAGGGCCTTAGGATTTTTAGAATGGTAAATGATCATTGGCTTCAATTTAAATTCACCAGGTGCATTAGCTCCTAGCAAGAGAGTCAACCCATCGTTCAAAGTTTTGAAGACCGTCATTGACTTCTCTCTAGCTATGAAACTCCTAGATGACATCTTCTTCCAATATGAGGCTGTTTCTTCTACACTGAAAATCTTTTGTTTTGTCAAGATACCTTCATCAATGATCTCAGCCAGATCTGATGGATATCTTGCTGCAGCTTCTCCATTAGCACTTGCTGCTTCACCTTGCACTTTTATGTTATGGAGACGGCTTCTTTTTAAAAATCTAATGAACCAACCTCCCAAATCCTTTTTCTGCAACCCTCACCTCTCCCAGTCTTCATAGAATTGAAGAGAATTGGAGGTTTGCTCTGGATTAGGCTTTGGTTAAAGAGAATGTTGTGACTGGTTTGATCTTCTATCCAAACCACTCAAACTTTCCCCATCTCAGCAGTAGGCTGTTTTGATTTCTTATTATTTGTGTGTTCCCAGGAGTTGCACTATTAATTTTCTTCAATAACTTTTTCTTTGCATTCACAACTTGGCAAACTGTTTGGTGCAAAAGGCCTAGCATTCAACCTATCCTGACTTTCGACATGTCTGCCTCATTGGCTTAATCATTTCTAGTTTTTGATTTAAAGTAGGAAATGTGAGACCCTTCCTTTCCATTAAACTCTTGGAGGGCATTGCAGGGTTAGTAATAGGACTCATTTCAATATTGTTGTGTCTCAGGCGATAGGGAAATCCGAAGAGAGGGAGAGAGATGCAGGAATGGCTGGTTGGTGGAGCAGTCGGAACACACACAACATTTATTGATAAAGCTTGCCACTTTTGGTGCACATCCTCATGGTGCCCCAAAACAATTACAATGGTAACAACAAACATCACTGATCACAGATCCATATAACAGACATAGTAACAATGAAAAAGTTTGCAATATTGAGTGAGTTACTGAAATGTGACACAGATACGAAGCAAGTGCTTGCTGTTGGAGAAATCGCGCTGATAAACTTGCTTAATACAGCGTTACTACAAACCTTCAACTTGCAAAATGAATGAAATTTGTGAAGTGCAATACAACAAGATGTGTCTGTTTATGAAATGAGTGTGGTGATATATATAAAAAGATCATGATTTTTAAAAGTGTATACGTTAAAGGACACATTGTTAGCAGTAGTTATTTATGGATGGTGTAATCATGTCTAAATGTTTTGTATCTCTGTACCTTTTTACTTTCTCACAGTTCTCTAATTTCTACAAGATTGCATAATATTTTACTACAAAATGTAGATACTAAAAAGAAATATTTTTCAAAATGATTTTTGCTGAAGGTGAACTTCTGATTCTTTTGGTGACGCAGTCTGATCACATTATAATAGTAATAGCAGATGGTGATCTTTTGAAAAGTAATGTGGTTTGAGTGGCATGGTGTTGGAATTTGGCTCATGCCCTCCCCTCCCCTGCTCTTTATTATGTCTTATTCAGCATTTGTTTCACCCTTAAGCAGAGTGGCTTACTTTCTTCTTTTCTGATACCATCGATTTTCATATTTTATTTCTTGTTTCACTTATCAAGCACTTATGTAGTACATACATAGACTTGTTTAATCCTTATAGCAACCTTTGAAGATAGGTGCTATATTTGTTACATTAGGAAACTCAGGCACGAAATAGATAAGTGACTTGCTCACTAATAAGTAGCAGAGCTGGGATTTGAAATCATGCAGTTACATGCCATGTTCTTAACTCTACTGTTAAACCCTGAAATGCCATAAGGATGGATGACAACATTTTTTTTTTAAATTTATTTATTATTATTATACTTTAAGTTGTAGGGTACATGTGCATAACGTGCAGGTTTGTTACATATGTATACTTGTGCCATGTTGGTCTGTTGCACCCATCAACTCGTCATTTACATCAGGTATAACTCCCAATGCAATCCCTCCCCCCTCCCCCCTCCCCATGATAGGCCCCGGTGTGTGATGTTCCCCTTCCTGAGTACAAGTGATCTCATTGTTCAGTTCCCACCTATGAGTGAGAACATGCGGTGTTTGGTTTTCTGTTCTTGTGATAGTTTGCTAAGAATGATGGTTTCCAGCTGCATCCATGTCCCTACAAAGGACACAAACTCATCCTTTTTTATGGCTGCATAGTATTCCATGGTGTATATGTGCCACATTTTCTTAATCCAATCTGTCACTGATGGACATTTGGGTTGATTCCAAGTCTTTGCTATTGTGAATAGTGCTGCAATAAACATACGTGTGCATGTGTCTTTATAGCAGCATAATTTATAATCCTTTGGGTATATCCCCAGTAATGGGATGGCTGGGTCATATGGTACATCTAGACAACATTTTAAAGTGATGATTATTTTGAAAATTAGCTGGATACAAATCTTAGTCAACCAAAGTTAGGTGTAAAAAGTACATATATAACTTCATTTTGTTTCTGTCTTTAACACTACATTGGGTCTAGTGAGTTTTCCTGCTGTTGGTAAGCCATTGTGAGCCTGGGAATTGCTCGGCTCCTTCCTGTACTGCCAGCAGAGGGGTCGCTCTGAGGATGCTGTCCACAGCCCTGGCTATCCAGGCATGACTGATATCTATTCTTTCCACTGGGTCTTGCTGTTTTCCAGATGCGATGTTTCACTCCCGAGGCAGCACACAGACTCTCCTGTTCTCAGATCCCACAAATGCTCTGTCCTGTGTTGATTCTTTTCCAGTTCTCTCTGGGGTGCTGAGCACCTGTCCATTGTCATCCATATCCTCTGCTTTATCTTACCTAATATTCCCTCTTCCGAAGAAATTAGAATTAAAAAAAAAGCAAAACAAACAACAACGACAACAAAAAAACCTGGGAAGCTTGAACATGGCACAGGCAAATTAAGGGTAAAAAATAAAATAAAAGAAAAAGAAAAACTATTAATATTTCAAAAATATTTTCCAACATATTATAAAATATTTAAAGGGGAAAATTAAATTTTAAGTCAAATGTATACTTAATCCAGCAGTGCAATTTTTAATAGATTTCATATTGCATTATTAACTCAAAGATGTCATAATTTCTAAAATTAATGGGAATAATTTTATTTGCCTATAGATGAATGGTAGCCACAACAAGACCAACATTTTTGATTGTCTCTTTTCTCTTTCTTTGTTTCATGAAAGATGAGAGGAAGAGAAAGAATGGATGATGGCTCCAGAACTATGAATCTGTTTCCTGCTGCTGCTGTTTCCCAACTCTCCGCTGTTGGGAGCCATTGCTTTATACTTCAGTGGCTCTCTTTACTGAATTTTATTTGTTTAATTTGTGTAGTCTCTTACAAAATATTTGTGTCTTTTTAGCCATTTGTCAGATATGCATTTCCACTCCCATTAGTACCTGTGTTTTGGGTGGAATTATCATTTAGTGTATGGCCCCTGGTCTGACTGCAAGGATGAACTGTGTAAGCCTTTGTGTATGGCTTTCCCTCACTGATACTAAGCTGTGTGGTCACTGCTGAAAGTATTTAAGAACTTGGCATCTGTGAAATGTTATCCAGCTTGAAGATTGGGCAATACTTCTCAATTATGTATTGATTTGCATTACTAGGCTTTGTATGGAAATCAATAAATGTATTTATAAACAAGGTTTTGTTGTGGTTCTTGTTCACTTGCTTGCTTGTTTTTTTTTTTGAAGTGAACTAGCCAGATACGTTCAGTACACTCTGGGATGAAAGGTAAATTTATTGTATGTTACTTTAGATGTGCGAGACTATCATGTCAACCTGTTTCATATTATAGAAGACTTTCATATGTGCTGAGATGAGGATATGTAGTTACACAGAGTGCAGCATTCTAGAATGTATTTCCTTAACAAAGTTTATGAAGGGTCCTGATTTTGGAATTAAGAAGACCAATTTCTTTTATAGGGGAAACTATGCACAAAAGTACTGTCTATTCTCCATACCTTCCAGAAATGTTTGTCCAATAAAGGGTAATTTGCATATTCCCTAAAAGAAAAATTTTGACAAAAAGTGTTGTAATTGCTGCCATTACTAACTCAAAGTCTTTTAGAAAATGTTTATCTTATAAATAAAGCTCTTAAAAAAGCTGGCTACTTATCAAAAATGTAATTTAAAAAGTATCATAATTGTGAAATCATATAGAAAGGCTTCATATTTACAGTACAGAACACTAAAGTCTATTCAAGTGGCCATCAGTTGTCCAGACATATGTTTTTTAGCCTCCTGTAAATGCATGTAATTTGTACAAACTTTATATTAAAAATTTTAGAAGATACTTGAAACCATTTTCCATTTTCCTTCAAAAGAGCTGTTTTTTCTTTGTAAGCTTTGTTGCTTTCAATGAAGATTAAATTTTTCCTTTTGGAATTTTAATAATGGATTTGAACTAATTTGAAGATAACCAAAAAATTTCTAAATGACTTAAAATGTATTTCAAGTATTTACTTTGGGAGGCTGAGACGGGCGGATCACGAGGTCAGGAGATCGAGACCATCCTGGCTAACACGGTGAAACCCCGTCTCTACTAAAAAATACATAAAACTAGCTGGGAGTGGTGGTGGTGGGCGCCTGTAGTCCCAGCTACTCGGGAGGCTGAGGCAGGAGAATGGCGTAAACCCGGGAGGCGGAGCTTGCAGTGAGCTGAGACCTGGCCACTGCACTCCAGCCTGGGTGACAGAGCGAGACTCTGTCTAAAAAAAAAAAAAAAAAAAAAAAAAAAAAAAAAATTCAAGTATTTAAAATTTTCCTAAAAGTATAAACTAATAAGAGTTTTTTTCGTTACAGTATATTTTGCATTTAAAAAGTTTTTAGTATGTGTGAAGGATTCTTCCAGTTTTAACATCTTGCAATTCTAAAAGTAGGATATTCTTTACTGGTTGAAATAATAATAGTCATTGGTGGGGTGCAATGGCTCATGCCTGTAATCCCAGCACTTTGGGAGGCTGAGGCGGGTAGATCAGGAGGTCAGGAGATTGAGACCATGCTGGCTAACACAGTGAATCCCCATCTGTACTAAAAATACAAAAAATTAGCTGGGCATGGTGGCGAGTGCCTGTAGTCCCAGCTACTAGGGAGGCTGAGGCAGGAGAATCGCTTGAACCTGGAAGGTGGAAGTTGTAGTGAGCTGAAATCACGCCACTGCACTCCAGCCTGGGCTACAGAGTAAGACTCCATCTCAAAAAAAAAAAAAAAAAAAAAAAGAAAGAAAAGAAAAAAAAAGTGGTCAATGTTTAATGAGCATTTTGTACATGCCAGACTCGCTAAGAAACATGCCTTATTTCATCTTATTTTCAGAAAATGTCTTGTAAAAAGGTCTGCTCTTATGCCTTATTGCCAACTGGGAAAGTGAAGCATCATGCGGTAGTGCTATGCTCAGGTTTTCAGACAGGGAAGGTAGAACTGGGCTTTGAATTCAGTTTGATTCAAGGGCCCAAGTTGCAGGCACTCTGTACTACAACCCAAGTGTTGAAAACTTGTGTTTGTTTCTACAAGATTTTATCTGAAATAATTTCAGGTTGTATAGATTCAATGGAAATTCTAAAGATAGTTTTTCTGGGTTAAGAAAGCAGATTACAACTTCTTCATAGACTCAACTTGCCCTCCCAAAACTTAAAAACATTAGCAAATGGAAAAGGCGGAAACAAAGAACCAACTCAATAAATTTACTAATACTATCTCCATAGGGTCAATAGCATACATTAATTGTAAATGGCAGCAAACAATGAAAAGTAAAGCAAAACTGTTGGTAAAGAATAAAACATACATTTCCAAACAGAATAGAAAAGCACAGTCTGGTGTTGTTCCTCATTCGATCCTCAAGTCCACAAACCCTCTTAGTGTGAGGAGAATCTCCACTAATATCCCGAAACCTAGTGCAAAATAGTATTGATCCTTCTTCCCCTCTACTTCTGAAGAAGCATAGTGGAGATCTCTAATAGGAGAAATGCAAGGAAAAAAAAAGACTAATAGGCCTTCGGAATTGAAACACTAGTGATACCTCAAACTGAGGAAATAATCCATACTTCAATGCCATTTCTCCCACCAATGGCCTATCCTTCCTCCCTACTTTCACTCCAAACTCAATGGAGTAAAAGTTGCCAGACTAAATACTTATTAATAATAAGGATTACACACTGTTTATCTGAAATTTGAAGTTAACTAAACATCTTGTTGCAAATAAAAATACAAGACATCCAGAAAAATCTGAATTTCAGATAAACAATGAATATTATTTTAGTATATCTCAAATATTGTATGGGACATACTTATACTAAAATAAAATTAGTGCTTATCTGAAGTTCCAATTTAACTGTGTATGCTGCATTTTTCCTTGCTAGACCTGACAACCTTAGCGAGATAGGATCCCTAGAATAGGACTAATAATAACATCTCAGGATTATAAACAAACAAACAACAAAACTAAGGCCATGTAGTCTAATAAAGACTAGTTGAAAATATTGAAACCACTGAAACACAGGACTTATACTGAGCAAAATGGTAATAACGGATATATAACAGAAAATAATGCTCGTGATATAATATAAACCTGAGATATATTAATATGATAGTATAGCAAATACAAATGTTTGAGGTGCTTGAGGGAAGGAAGATGAGAAGACAGGGGAGAATGCTAAAATCCTCTACCCGTCAAAGTAAGAGGTCAGTAGAAATAGAAACACATAGTTCAAACTAGTCGAAAGTATACATGCTCTGTTTTTTTTTTTTTTTTTTTTTCATTTACACCTTCATGAGATACTTTAGGAAACAATATTTTGCATAGTAAAGAATAACTCAAGGTTCAAATTTTTTAGTTTTGTTTTTTCATTATTAAATTAAGTAAATATAAATGAAATATTTGGAGTGTTTTTAATTTAAAAAAAAAACTCTCTTTATTCTGATTTATTTTTATAAAAATATTACTAGCATCTATCTTCTTTCCATCTACTTATCAATTAATCCAACCAGTCTCCCTTGTACATTTTCATTGTGTTATCTCTATTTATTCAAATAAGTTAGAATGACAGTCACCTAATGGTAATGAGGATAATTTCTCAGTGGTTGTTTTGGGGTGAGTTCTTAGTGTTTGCCTTTGTACATACTCTATTGTTTGATTCTTTATAATGAGTATGTGCAATACCCATGGAAATGAGAGAGTGAATACAAAAGATAAAGTGATCTAAAATGACAAGATGTGAAGGGTGGTTAAATTTGGATGGGGAGTCATAGCTTTTTTTCTAGGTATTGTATTTTTTTAAAATAAACTCTAAGCTTATTTTTTCTTCAGTATCATTTAGAACTAAGAAGTTGAAAGAAATAGGAAGAAAACTTATAAAGTAGAGGTAATTATTTTATTTTCCCTAAGAAATTATTCTCCCTTCTTACAAAGAAAGAGACAAAGATATATGTGTTGAATACAGAAAGAAAAAAATGCAGGAAAAGGGAATAAAAAAAGATAAAGGAATAGGAGAGAAAATATAAAATGCTTCTCTAAAGTAAATCTTAGACATTTTGTAGAAAGTCAGCCTTGAGTTATAAGGGTTATTTCATAAAACAATCCTCATTTGCTGCCTCATAAGGGACTAGTATTACTCCAGGGAAAGACCATTAAGTTTCCATCTGATCATCCTTTCTCCTGAAATTTGTTTGCTGATTACTGAGAAACAGGGACAGTTAGCAGTTTTCCATGCCAATTTTCCACATTCCTTAACATCTGGTGAATGTTCTACCCAGAGTGAGAAATGAATAGACTTGTTCCCCAGGGACTGACAAACAGAGATGATTGATGACTTGCTGTGTGCAGACACCCCTTCCTCAATTGTTAGGATATTTCTCTTAACTGCGTTTCCTAAATCTTGAATTATGATCAAATGTCTCATTCTGAAGTATTGGTTATATTTCCAGAGCTGTAATTAATCTAAATGCCTAAGTAGATTATTAAATTAAATTTTAATAAATTAACTGGGGAAAAAAGCAACTGAAACTACTTGAGTTAGCTTCTTTTTTGTTACTTTTACTTTTACCGTCAATTGTACAGATATGTTTTGGGCTGGTAGAAATAATATGGGTGACAAGATACTGAGTAATCTCTGGCTTTTTTGGCAATACTTTAGCCAAATTACTTCAGACATATGTGCCTCATTCTTTCCTTTGGACAAAGTAAGTAGCCCCAGTGCTTTGGGAGGCCAAGGCAGGAGAATCACTTGAGGCCAGGAATTCATGACCAGCCTGGCCACCATAGCAAGATCTCATCTTTACAGGAAAAATAAAAATAAAAAATTATCTGGGCATGGTGGCTCACATTTGTATTCCTAGCCACTGGGGAGGCTGAGGGAGAAGGATTGCTTGAGGCCAGGATTTCAAGGCTGCAGTGAGCATAACTGCACCACTGCACTCCCACCTGGATGACAGAGTCTCTCTCTCTCAAAAAAAAAAAAAAAAGTAAATAAGTGGATTCATTGGGGTTTAGAGTCCCTCATGTCTCTTTCTGCCATGTGAGTCCCAGAATTCCTTTGACTGAATCATGGTAAACATATTAGCACATATTTTCAATTTTTAAAATTCCCTTTTTCCATAGGAAAGTTAAGTTTCTAATGTGAAATCACATATCCCATTATACTTCACTTAACTTGTTCAATAAACCAAATATGTTAAGCCAGATTGATCCACAGAGCATTCCAATTTCCTCAAATACAACCAAATTATAATTTAATCCATGCAAGACTCTGTACCTCAATATTGTCACAATTTAACTGATACAAGGCTAACTAGAAATGAGCATTGTAATCTTTAATATGTCTGTGAGATTTAGTTAGCATCTCACTTACTGCTAAGGCGTAACACAAATGCTAGGCAAAGTCCCAGGAGGGAGTTTCCCTTGATCTCCTGTAATACCGCATCTTTTTTCCAGAGGATAGTAATATTTATTTCATTACTTTTGTGAATCAGTAACTTGAGAATAAGGAAACTAGCATGTTAAATAACAATTTTAACTACAAATACAATCTAAGGGACAAAACCTTTTGACCACCAATCCCTTCCGGGAAACATGGTATTTACATACAGAAACAGTACCAAATGATTTGAGGGCATAGCCCAGTGAGGGCTGTGGGTTTGTATGCAGTCCAAACATTTTTTTGTGTCTATAAAGGTTTATGAGATGTATTATCTCAAGAAATGGAATTCAACAAAAATGCAATAAGTAGCTATAATGCATTTGACTTCCATATACTTTGGCACTACAGGATGTATCTATAGCAGTCTGCCTAGGCTCACACAAAAGTTTCCGGTTTTTGCTCAGTGCTTTGAAGGTTATCTAAAAAATTAAATAACCATAAGATGAAGTTTAGTCTGTAGTCAGCTTAACTCTCAGAATCCTGAGCAAGACATTTTAGTAACAGAAGTTACATACACTTTGACAAGTGAAATAAACAGAGGTCTCTTTTTTAACAATATAAGAGTTGGAGGAAAAGTAACGTTTTCAAAAAAGTCTTAATAAAATATTCTTTAGCGAACCACCTCTTTAATAACAAGGGTATATTTATAAACATCCGAAGAGGGATTATTGAAATCTGGAATCTTCAAATCACTACAGGCTCATCAGGAAGTTTAAAGACAAGCACATTCTTGCCTTCCACAACAAGCCAGCTGGGAGTTTGTGTTATCCCCACCTTAGGAGTAACCATTGTCATTATTTACTCCGTAATCCTTTAGTAAGGCTCTAAACTTAATCATCTTTAGCATCTCTGCATTAGTATAAGCAATAGGGGTTTCCAACAGGATAATAGCTAAGTATAAGAAAAGAGTGCCACCACCTCAGACATTCTGCATAGAAATAAAATCTAGATATTAAAGGAAAGATGGTTTTGCATAGGTATGTGTGCATCCATTGTATATTGGCAATGGATATGAAGGAGGTAGTAGTTGAGTAGCAGAGATGTTAGTAGTTTTCTACATATCATGTTTGGATGCTCATATTTTCCTTTGATTGTAGGAAGTCTCCAAACTCCTTTAAGAAAACACTCTCCCTCCAGGTGTGGTGGCTCACCCCTGTAATCCTAGCACTTTGGGAGGCTGAGGTGGATGGATCACGAGGTCAGAAATTCAAGACCAGCTCGGCCAACATAGTGAAACTCCGTCTCTACTAAAAATACAAAAAAAAATTAGCCATACCTGGTGGCGGTTGCCTGTAATCCCAGCTACTTGGGAGGCTGAGGCAAGTAGAATTGCTTGAACTTGGGAGGGGCAGAGGTTGCAGTGAGCCGAGATCGCGCCTCTACACTCCAGCTCTGGCGACATTGCGAGACTCCGTCCCCCTCCTCCCCCGCCCCCCAAAAAGGAACACTCTCTTGTGTAGTATCTTCCTGAAAGCAATTAAGGACAAGATAATTCCAAGATATACAGATCACATAGGGGAAGTTAGCTTTTACTTCTTTTCCTTTAATCTAGGTTGTCTACCGGCAAATTAAAAGAAAGAATACTTAAATAACTTGTTTCTAATGATAAACATACCACTCCTACAAAAATATCAGGGGAAACAGATACAGGTTGTGAGCCAGCCATATGTTTTGGAAAGCCTCTCCTTTTCATGATCCTATATATCACCACCCAGTATTTAAAATATTGTTTTAAAACCATCATTATTTTTAGGTTAAGTATTTGTTTATTACTCTTTCAGTCCTTGTTTAAAGCTACTTGTCATAAATTGAAATGGAAGAGCTTTTTATTTTTCATGTAAATGAAAGACACATGCTGTATATTGTGATTTATGTATCTTGTGATCTATAGAGCACATAGGAAAGTGAAGAGTATCGTCAGAATAGAGCAATATTCTGGGAAATGGAAGTCTGAGTTTTAATTCTTAATTTGCAGTTAACTAGCTCTGGGACTATAAGATTTTCAGGGAAGTTACATAATCATTTCTTGACCTCTGTCTTTGTTTGGTTGGTTGATTTTCATTTGTTTATTGGCTCAATGAGTCAGTTGTGATTTCTGATGCTTACAATTGAAAAACATAACAGATTTACCATGGCATCCCATGGTTGTGATTTTGTTTTAGGAAACTGACAAACTAAAAGAAAAGAAACTGAAACATTTTGAAAGGATAGAAATCAGAGATATACTTCACTGAAATGATTGAGTTCTATCAATATTTAAAGGTTATGCTTTCCGAACCAGATTCACTGTAGGGTCTTTTACTTACGCAGTGGCTGTGATAAAAGTAAACTTTTTGATTTATAGTCTTACTAAAGCTTTAGCAATGGGGAAAGGTTTTTGTTTGTTTGTTTGTTTGTTTTGTTTTCTTAAGCAAAACAGGCATATTGTGACCAGAAGAGGGAACAGATCCTAGACAGACAATAAAAGAGATATCCACTTAGGAAAAGTAGTGATTAGTTTCTCAGTGGCTCTAATGTCTTTTAACATTCTACTTACCAGGATATGATTGGTCATTATTTCTCATTTAGAAGTTGCTAGAGACTTCTCTAAGTTTAAATCTCTTATCTTACATGAAAATAAACAAGGTCACTTTTTAAAATTGGGACGTAGTTTACTACAGTTGTGATGTACATTTTTCCCCTTTAAAGTATAATTAACCGACTGAAGAAGGAATGAGGTGGAAAAGGATTAAGTAGGATTTTTAAATAATTATTTCCAGGAATACAACAAAAGTATGCAATATGTTGGAAAGAGTAAGAAATGCTAGATTAGGTCTATGTGACTTTTGATATGATGGTAAGGAAAGAAGTCTAATTGCAACCTTCAATGATCTCATCCTCTGGCATGTTTTTTATTCTACCTGTCGATAATGAATTCTATATCTATATCTAGGGGAGATGTAGCTTTGTGAGCTTTGAGCCCATTTGTCCCACTGCTTACTTGACATCCCCATCTACATATCTTTGTTCCCAAACTTTATTCTTTCCCAGTGCTCTAAATCTTAGCAAATGACAAAGCTGGAAACCTTAGAGTCATCTGTGACTCTCCCCACACCAACTATATCCAGTTGTTTAAAAATTAGTTGACCATACCTCATAAACCATTTTTTTTAAAATTTAATTATTATTATTATACTTTAAGTTGTAGGGTACATGTGCATAACGTGCAGGTTTGTTACATATGTATA
>NC_037673.1:47057584-47076406 GCF_003255815.1 Theropithecus gelada | reverse complement strand
GCACTCCCCAGTGAGATGAACCCAGTACCTCAGTTGAAAATGCAGAAATCACCGGTCTTCTGTGTCGCTCGCGCTGGGAGTTGGAGACTGGAGCTGTTCCTATTCGGCCATCTTGCTCCGCCCCCGATACCCTCTTTTTATTTTCTCCCTATTTTATATTTGAGGATGTTTTCTTTGTCACCATAAGCTACAATGTTCTCCAAAATATCCCATTGCAGATTCCAAGAAAGCAGTGTTAGTAAATTGCTCAATGAAAAGAACACTGTAATTCTGTGAGATGAATTCACACATCACAAAGCAGTTTCTCAGAAAGGTTCTTTTTGTTTTTGTGTATAAGGATATTTCCTTAGTCACCATAGGCTTCACTCCACTCCAAAATATTCTATTGTAGATTCCACAAAGTTTTACCAAACTGCCCCAAAAAGGAATCATGCTACTATGTGAGATGAATTCACTCATCAGAAAGAAGTTTCTCAGAAAGATTCTTTCCGGTTTTTATCTGATGATATTTCCTTTTTCACCATAGACTTCCATGTGATCAAAAGTATCCCTTCTCAATTCCCCAAAAAGAGAGCTACTAAACTGCTCCATGAAAAGAATTGTGTAACTCTGTGAGAGGAATTCATAAATTAGAAAGCAGTTTGTTAGAAAGTTTCTTTCTAGTTTTTGTTTGAGGATATTTCCTTTGTCCCCAAAAGCTTCAATGTACTTCAAAATATACCATTGCAGATTCCTGGAAAATAGTGTTAGCAAACTGCTCAATGAAAAGAACAGTGTAACTCTTTGAGACAACTTGACACATCACAAAGCAGATTCTCAGAAACATTCCTTTCCATTTTTATCTGAGGATTTTACCTTTGTCACCGTAGGCTTCAATGCACTCCCAAATATCCTATTGCAGATTCCACGAAAACAGTGTTAGCAGACTGCGCAAAGAAAAGAACAGTGTAACTCTGTGAAATGAATTCACACATCCCAAAGAAGTTTCTCAGAATGCTTCTTTCTAGTTTTGATCTGAGGATATTTCATTTGTTACCATGGGCTTCAAAATGTCCCTTCTCGTATTCCCTAAAAGTAGTACTAACAAACTGCTCCATGGAAAAAATGGGTAATTCTGTGAATGAATTATCATATCACAAAGGACTTTCTCAGAAAGCTTCTTTCTACTTTTTATGTTAAGATATTTCCTTTTTCACCATAAACTTCAATGCGCTCCAATATATCCCATTGTGAATTCCAAGAAAACAGTGCTAACCAACTGCTCCATGAAAAGAATCATGTAACACTGTGAGATGAATTCACAGATCACAAGGGAGTTTCTCAGAAAGCTTCTTTCTAGTTTTTGTCTTAGGATATTTCCTTTTTCAAAAAACTCCCCAATGTACTCGTGAATATCCCTTTGCAGATTCCACGAAAATAGTGTTAGCAAACTGCTCCATGAATAGAAAGGTGTAAATCTCTGAGATGAATTCACACATCACAAAACAGTTTCTCAGAAAGTTTCTTTTTGGTTTTTGTCTGAGAATATTTCCTTTGTCACCATGGGCTCCTATGTGCTCCGAAATATCCTATTGCAGATTCCCCAAAAACAGTGCTACCACACTGATCCATGAAAGGAATCATGTAACTCTGTGAGATTAATTAACACATCACAAAGTGATTTCTCAGAAAGCTTCTTTCTAGTTTTTATCTGAGGATATTTCCTTTGTCACCATAGACTTCAATGCAATTCAAAATATCCCTTCTCAAATTCCCCAAAAACAGTGCTAACAAACTGCTTCCTGAAAAGTGTGGTGTAACTCTGTGAGATGAATTCTCACATCACAAAACTGTTTCTCAGAGTGCTTCTTTCTAGTTTTCACCCGAGGATATTTCCTTTTTTACCATATTCCTCAATGTGCTCCTGAGTATTCCTTTACAGATTTCAGGAAAATAGTTTCAGCAACCTGCTCCAAGAAAAGAATCGTGCTACTCTGTGAGATGAATACAGATATCACAAAGCAGTTTCTCAGAAAGCTTTATCTGGTGTTTATCTGAGAATATTCCCTTTGTCACCATAGGCTTCAATGCGATCCAAAATAGCCCTTCTCTGATTCTCCAAAAACAGTGTTACCAAAATGCTCCATGAAGAGAATCGTTTGAATCTGTGAGATGTTTTCACAAATCAGAAAGCATTTTTATAGAAGCCTTCTTTCTATTTTTTGTCTGAGGATATTTCCTTTTTCACCACAGGTCTCATTGCACTCGTGAATATCTCTTTGCAGATTCCATGAAAATAGTGTTAGGGAACTGCTCCACAAAAAGAAAGGTGTAAACCTGTGAGATGAATTCACACTTCACAAAGCAGTTTCTAAGAAAACTGCTTTTTGGGTTTTTGTCTGAGGATATTTCCTTGGTCACCATAGGCTTCAATGCACTCCCAAATATCCTATTGCGGTTCCATGAAAACAGTTTTAACAAACTGCTACAAGAAAAGAATCTTGCTACTCTGTGAGATGAATACACATGTCCACATCACAAACAGTTTCTCAGAAAGCTCTTTCTATTTTTCATATGAGGATATTTCCCTTAGCACCATAGGCTTCAATGTGATCCAAAATATCCCTTCTCAGATTCCCCGAAAACAGTGCTAACAAACTGCTCCATGAAAAGAAATTGTAAGTCTGTGAGATGAATTCACAAATTAGAAAGCAGTTTGTCTGAAACTTCTTTCCAGTTTTTGTCTGAGGATATTTTCTTTGTCAACATAAGCTTCAATGTGCTCTGAAATATCCCATTGCAGTTTCCAAGAAAACAGTGTTAGCAAGCTACTCAATGAAAAGAACAGTGTAACTCTGTGGGACAAATTGACACATCACAAAGCAGTTTCTAAGAAACCTTCTTTTCCGTTTTTATCTGAGGACATTTCCTTTGTCACCATAGGCTTCAATGCACTCCCAGATATCCTATTGCAGATTCCATGAAAACAGTGTTAGCAGACTGCTCAATGAAAAGAATAGTAATTCTGTGAGATGAATTCTGTGAGATGAATTAACACATCACAAAGAAATTTCTCAGAAAGCTTCTTTCTAGTTTTTATATTAGGATATTTCCTTTTCTTTTTTTGTTTTTGCTTTGTTCAGTATTGTATCCCCCACACTTAGTTCAGTGCTACAAGTAGTATTTTATTTATTAACTTTTTGTTTTTCATTATACTTTAAGTTCTAGGGTACATGTGCACAATGTGCAGGTTTGTTACGTATGTATACATGTTCCATGTTGGTGTGCTTCACCCATCAACTCCTCAGCAGCCTTCAACTCATCATTTACCTCAAGTACAACTCCAAATGTCATCCCTCACCCTCCCCCTCACCACAATAGACCCCAGTGTGTGATGTTTCCCTTCCCATGTCCAGGTGATCTTAATGTTCAATTCCCACTTATGAGTGAGAACATACAGTGTTTGGTTTTCTGTTATTGTGATAGTTTACTGAGAATGATGATTTCCAGCTGCATCCATGTCCCTACAAATGACACAAACTCATCCTTTTTTTATGGCTGCATAGTATTCCATGGCGTATATGTGCCGCGTTTTCTTAATCCAGTCTGTCACTGATGGACATTTGGGTTGATTCCAAGTCTTTGCTATTGTGAATAGTGCTGCAATAAATATACGTGTGCATGTGTCTTTATAGCAGCATAGTTTATAATCCTTTGGGTATATCCCCAGTAATGGAATGGCTGGGTCATATGGTATTTATAGTTCTAGATCCTTGAGGAATCACCATACTGTTTTCCACAACGGTTAAACTAGTTTACAATCCCACCAACAGTGTAAAAGTGTTCCTATTTCTCTACATCTTCTCCAGCACCTGTTGTTTCCTGACTTTTTAATGATTGCCATTCTAAGTGGTGTGAGATGGTATCTCACTGTGGTTTTGATTTGCATTTCTCTGATGGCCAGTGATAATGAGCATTTTTTAATGTGTCTTTTGGCTGTATGAATGTCTTCTTTTGAGAACTGTCTGTTCATATCCTTTGCCCACTTTTTGATGGGGTTGTTTGTTTTTTTCTCATAAATTTGTTTGCGTTCTTTGTAGGTTCTGGATATTAGCCCTTAATCAGATGAGTAGATTGCAAAAAACTTTCTCCCATTCTGTCAGTTGCCTGTTCACTTCGATGGTAGTTTCTTTTGCTGTGCAGAAGCTCTTTAGTTTAATGAGATCCCATTTGTCAATTTTAGCTTTTGTTGCCATTGCTTTTGGTGTTTTAGACATGAAGTCCTTGCCCATGCCTATGTCCTGAATGGTATTACCTAGGTTTTCTTCTAGAATATTTATGGTATTATGTCTAACATTTAAGTCTCTAATCCATCCTGAATTAATTTTTGTATGAGGAGTAAGGAAAGGATCCAGTTTCAGCTTTCTACTTATGGCTAACCAATTTTCCCAGCACCATTTATTAAATAGGGAATCCTTTCCCCATATCTTGTTTTTGTCAGGTTTGTCAAAGTTCAGATGACTGTAGATGTGTGCTATTATTTCTGAGGGCTCTATTTTCTTCCATTGGTCTATCTCTCTGTTTTGGTACCAATACCATGCTGTTTTGGTTACTGTAGCCTTGTAGTATAGTTTGAAGTCAGGTAGTGTGATGCCTCCAGCTTTGTTCTTTTGACTTAGGATTGTCTTGGCAAGGAGGGCTCTTCTTTGGTTCCATATGAACTTTAAAGCAGTTTTTTCCAATTCTGTGAAGAAAGTCATTGGTAGCTTGATGGGGATGGCATTGAATTTATAAAGGACCTTGAGCAGTATGACCATTTTCACGATATTGATTGTTCCTATCCATGAGCATGGTATGGTCTTCCATTTGTTTGTGTCCTCTTTTATTTCACTGAGCAGTCACCATAAGCTTCAATGAGCTACAAAATATCCCATTGCAGATTCCAAGAAAAAAAGTGTTTTAGCAAACTGCTCCAAGAAAAGAATCATGCTACTTTTTGAGATGAATACACACATCACAAATCAGTTTCTCAGAAAGCTTCTATGTAATTTTTATCTGAGAATATTCCCTTTGTCACCATAGGCTTCAATGTGATCCAAAATATCCCTTATCAGATTCCCCCAAAACAGTGCTACCAAGCTGTTCCATGAAAAGAATCATGTAAATCTGTGAGACGAATTCACAAGTCGGAAAGCAGTTTCATAGAAAGCTTCTTTCTAGTTTTTGTCTGAGGATATTTCCTTTTTCACTGCAGGCCTCATTGAGCTCACGAATATCTCTTTTCAGATTCCATGAAAATAGTGTTAGCAAACTGTTCCATGAAAAAAAAGTGTAAATCTGAGACAAATTCACACATCACAAAGCATTTTGTAAGAACGTTTCTTTTTGGTTTTTGTCTGAGGATATTTCCTTTGCCACAATAGGCTTCAATGAACTCCCACATATCATATTTGAGATTCTGTGAAAACAATTTTACCAAACTGCTCCAAAAAAAGAATCATGCTACTCTGTGAGATGAATACACACACCACAAAGAAGTTCCTCAGAAAGATTCTTTGTAGTTTTTATCTGAGGATATTTCATTTTTCACCATAGGCTTCAATGTGATCCAAAATATCCTATTTCAAATTCCCCAAAAACAGTGGTACTAAACTGCTTCATGAAAAGAATGGTGAAACTCTGTGAGACAAATTCACGAACCACAAAGGAGTTTCTCAGAAAACTTCTATCTAATTTGTATATGAGGATATTTTCTTTGTCACCATAAGCTTCAATGTACTGTGAAATATCCAATTGCAGATTCCAAAAAACAGTGTTAGCAAACTGCTCCATGAGAACAACATTGTAACTCTGTGAGATGAATCACACAGCAGTTTCTCAGAAAGCTCCTTTCTAGTTACTATCTGAGGATATTTCCTTTTTCACCATATTCTTCATTGCAATTGCAAATGTTCCTTCGCAGATTCCCCAAGAGCAGTTCTACAAAACTGATTTATTGGTTTTATTGGAGGATATTTCCTTTTTCACTGTAAGCCTCAAGGCACTCCCAAATATCCCTTTGAAGAATCCCCGAAAACAGTGTTAGCAACTTTTCCATGAAAAGAAACGTGTAACTCAGGGAGATGAATTCACACATCACAAAGAAGTTTCTCAGAAAGCTTATTTCTAGTTTTTATCTGAGGATATTTTCTTTTTCATCATAGGCTTCAATGCAATCCAAAATATGCCTTCTCAGTTTCCCCAAAACCAGTTTTACCAATCTGATGCATGAAATGAATTTTGTAACTCTGTGAGATGAATTCACACATCACAAAGAAATTTCTCAGAAAGCATTTTTCTAGTTATTATCTGAGGATAATCCCTTTGACACCATAGGCTTCCATGCGATTCAAAGTATCCCTTCTCAGATACACCAAAGCAGTGCTACAAAACAGCTCCATGAAAAGAGTGATGTAACTCAGTGAGATGAATTTCCACATCACAGAGCAGTTTCTCAGACAGTTTCTTTCAAGTTTTCTTCAGAGGATATTTCCTTTTTCACATAGGCCACAACTTGCTCTCAAATATCCCTGTGTAGATTCCAAGAAAATAGTGATAATAAGCTGGTCCATGAAGAGAAAGGTGTTATTCTGTGAGATGAATACAAACATCACAAAGCAGTTTCTCAGAAAACTACTTTCTACTTTTTTCTGAGGATATTTCCTTTGTCACAGTGAGCTTCAATACACTCTGAAATATGCCATTGCAGATTCCAAGAAAACTGTGTTAGAAAACTGATCAATGAAAAGAGCAGTGAGGAGTTAACTCACTCAATAAAAAGAACAGTGTAACTCTGAGATATGAATTCACACATCACAAAGCAGTTTCTCAGAAAAGCTTCTTTCCAGTTTTTATCTGAGAATATTTAGTTTTTCACCATAGGCCTCAATGCGCTCCCAAATAGCCCTTTGCAGATTCCACGAAAGGAGTGTTAGCAAACAATTCCATGAAAAGAAACTTGTAACTTTGTTAGACGAATTCACACATCACAAAGTAATTCCTCAGAAAGCTTATTTCTAGTTTTCATCTGAGGATATTTCCTTTGTCACCATAGGCTTCAATGTGATTTCAAATATACCTTCTCAGTTTTCCCAGAAACAGTGCTACCAAACTGATCCATGAAGATAATCGTGTAACTCTCTGAGATGAATTCAAAAATCACAAAGCAGTTTCTCAGGAGGCTTCTTTCTAGTTTTTGTCTGAGGATATTTCATTTGTCACCATAATCTTCAATGAGCTACAAAATATCCCATTGTAGATTCCAAGAAAACATTGTTAGCAAACTGCTCAATGAAAAGTACAGTGAAACTATGTGAGATGAATTCACACATCAAAAAGTAGTTTCTCAGAAAGCTTCTTTGTAGTTTTTATCTGAGAGTATTTCCTTTTTCAACATAGGCCTCAATGTGCTCCAAAATATACCTTTGCTGATTCCACGAAAACAGTGTTTTCAAACAGTTCAATGAAGAGAACAGTGTAACTCTGTGAGATAAATTTGCACATCATGAAGCAGTTTCTCAGAAAGCTTCTTTCTAGTTTGTATCTGAGGTTATTTACTTTGCCACCATAAGTTTCAATGCACTCAAAAGTATACCATTGCAGATTCCATTAGAAAATTGTTAGCAAATGCTCAATGGAAAGAACAATGTAACTCTGTGAGATGAACTCACACATCACAAAGCAGTTTCTTAGAAAGCTTCTTTCTACTTTTTATGTGAGGATATTTCATTTGTCACTATATTCCTCAATGCACTCCCAAATATCCTTTTGCAGATTATATGAAAACAGCACATGGCTCCATGAAAAGAATGGTGTAACTCTGTGAGATGAATTCACACATCATGAAGAACTTTCTCAGAACACTTCTTTCTAGTTTTTTCTGAAGGTATTTCCTTTGTCAACATAGGCTTCAAGGTGATCCAAAACATCCCTTCTCAGATTCCCCAAAAACAGTGCTACCGACATGCTCCATGAAAAGAATCTTGTAACCCTCTGAAACGAATTCACAAATAACAAAGCAGTTTCTCAGAAAGTTCCTTTCTAGTTTTTGTCTGAGGATATTTCATGTGTCACCATAAGCTTCAATGTGCTCTGAAATACCCCATTGCAGATTCCAAGAAAATAGTGTTAGCAATCTGCTCAATGAAAAGAAAAGTGTAACTCTATGAGAAGAATTCACACATCAAAAATAGGTTTCTCAGAAAGATTCTTTCTCGATTTTATCTGAGGATATTTATTTATTCACTGCAGGCCTCAATGTGCTCCCAGACATCCCTTTGCAGATTCCATGAAAACAGTGTTTTCAAACAGCTCAATGAAAAAACAGTGTAACTCTGTTAGATAAATTCACACATCACAAAGTTGTTTCTCAGAAAGCTTGTTTTTAGTTTTTATGTGAGGATATTTCCTTTTTCACTATAGTCATCAATGCGGTTGCAAATGTCCCTTTGCAGATTCCACGAAAACAGTGTTAGCACACTGCTCCAGAAAAAGAATCGTGTAACATTGTGAGATGAATTCACACATCGCATAGCAATTTCTCAGAAAGTATTTTTCTAATTTTATCTCAGGATATTTAGTTTTTCACCATAGACCTCAATGCACTCTGAAATATACCTTTGAAGATTCCACGAAAATAGTGTTAACAAATGGCTACATGAAAAAAAGGTGTAACTCTGTGAAATGAATTCACACATCACAAATAACTTTCTCAGAACGCTTCTTTGTAGTTTTTATCTGAGGATATTTCATTTGTCAATATATACTTAAGTGTCCTCCAAAGTATCCCTTCTCAGATTCCCCAAAAACAGTGCTACCAAACTGCTTCATGAAAAGAATCGTGTAACTCTGTGATGTGAATTCACACATCAGAAAGAAATTTCTCAGAAAGCTTCTTTCTAGTTTTTTGTCTGAGGATATTTCCTCTGTCACCATAATCTTCAATGCCCTGTGAATTTTCTCATTGCACATCCCAAGAAAACAGTGTTAGCAAACTATTCAATGAAAGGAACAGTGTAACTCTGTGAGGTGAATTTACACATCACAAAGAACTTTTTCAGAAAGCTTATTTCTAGTTTTCACCTGAGGCTATTTCCTTTGTCATCATAGGCTTCAAGGTGATACAAAATACCCCTTCTCAGATTCCCCAAAAACAGTGCTACCAAACTGATCCATGAAAAGAATCGTGTAACTCTGTGAGATGAATTAACACGTCACAAATCGGTTTCTCAGAATGCTTATTTCTACTTTTTCTATGAGGGTATTTACTATGTCACCATAAACTTCAATATGCTCCAAAATATCCCATTCCAGATTCCAATAAAACAGTGTTAGAAAACTGCTCACAGTGTAACACCATGAGATGAATTCACACATCAAAAAGCAATTGGTCAGAAAGCTCCTTTCTTGATTTTATCTCAGGATATTTCCTTTTTCACCATATGCCTCAATGTGCTACCACAGAATCCACGAAAACAGAGTTAGCAAACTGCTCCATGAAAAGAAAGCTGTAACTCTGTGAGTGTAATTCGCACATCATGAAGAACTTTCTCAGAATGCTTCTTTCTGATTTTCATCTTAGGATATTTCCTTTGTCACCATAGGCTTCAATGTGATCCAAAATATCCCTTCTCAGATTCCACAAATACAGTGCTACCAAATTGATCCATGAAAACTATCGTGTACCTCTGTGAGATGTTTTCACACATCACAAAACAGTTTCTGAGAAAAGCTTCTTTCTATTTTTCATCTGAGCATATTTATTTTTTCACTTTAGGCCTCAATGTGCATTCAAATATCTCTTTGCAGATTCCATGAAAATAGTGTAAGCAAACTGTTCAATGAAAATAACAGTGTAACACTGTGAGAGGAATTCACAATACACAAAGCAGATTCTCAGAAAGCTTCTTTCCAGTTTTTATCTGAAGATATTTAGCTTTTCACCATAAGCCTCAATGCGTTCCCAAGTATCCCGTGGCAGATTCAATGAAAATAGTGTTAGCAAATTTCTCCATGAAAAGAAAGGTGTAACTCTGTGAGATGAATTCACACATCACAAAGAACTTTCTTAGAAAGCTTCTTTCCGCATTTATCTGAGGATATTTCCTTTGTCAACATAGGCTTCTATACAATCCAAAATATCTCTTCTCTGATTCCCAAAAACCAGGGCTAATAAAGTACTCCATGAAAAGTATCGTGTAGCTCTGTGAGTTGAATTTACAAATCACAAAGCGGTTACTCTGACCACTTCTTTCAAGTTTTTACCTAAGGATATTTCATTTGTCACCATAACTTTCAATGTGCTCTGAAATATCCCATTGCAATTTGTTTTTGGTTTTTGTCTGAGGAGATTTACTTTGTCACCATAGTCTTCAATGCACTCCCAAATATCCTATTGCAGATTCCATGAAATCAGTGTTAGCAAATTGCTGCAAGAAAATAAAGGTGTAACTCTGTGAGATGAATTCACACATCACAAAGCAGTTTCTCAGAAAGCTTCTTTCCAGTTTTTATCTGAGGATATTTCCTTTGTCACCATAGGCTTCAATGCAATCCAAAATATCATTTCCCAGATTTCCCAAAAACAGTGCTACCAAACTACTCCATGAAAAGGATCCAGTAACTCTCTGAGATGAATTCACAAATCACAAAGCAGTTTCTCAGAAAGATTCTTTATAATTTTCGTCTGATTAGATTACCTTTTTCACCATGGGTCTCAACATTCTCCCGAATATCCCTTTGTAAATTCCACAAAAATAGTGTTAGAAAAGTGCTCCATGAAAAGAAAGGTGTAAATCTGTGAGGTGAATTCACACATCACAAAGCTGTTTCTCAGAAGTCTTCTTTTTGGTTTTTGTCTGAGGATATTTCCTTTGTCAATATAGGCTTCAGTGCACTACCAAATATCCTATTGTAGATTCCACGAAAACAGTGTTAGCAAACTGTTCCAAGAAAAGAGTCATGCAAATGTGCAAGATGAATTCACACATCACAAAGCAGTGTCTCAGAAAGCTTCTTTGTAGTTTTGATCTGAGGATATTTGCTTTGTCACCATAGGCTTCAATGCTATTCAAAATATCCCTTCTCAGATTCCCCAAAAAGAGTGCTACAAAACTGCTCTTTGAAAAGGGAGGTGTAACTCTGTGAGATTAGTTCACACATCCAAGGCCGTTTTTCAGATAGCTTCTTTCTAGTTTTTAACAGAGGATAATCCTTTTTCACCATATTCGTCAATGTGCTCCGGAATAACCCATTGCAGTTTCCATGGAAAACGTATCAGCAAACTTCGCAATGAAAAGAACTGTGTAACTCTGTAAGATTATTTCACACATCAAAAAGCTGTTTCACCAAAAACTTCTGTTTGGTTTTCATCTGTGGATATGTCCTTCATCACCATAGGCTTCAATATTCTCCAAATTACTCTATTGCAGATTCCACGAAAACAGTGTTATCAAACTGCTCCATTAAATGAATGGTGTAACTATGTATGATGAATTCACACATCACAGAGCAGTTTCTCAGACAGATTCTTTCTAGTTTTTATCTGAGGATATTTCCTTTTTCAGTATAGGCCTCATTGAGCTCCCAGATATCCGTTTGCAGATTTCACAAAAGTAGTGTTATCAAACTCCTCCATGAAAAGAAAGGTGTAACACTGTGAGATGAATTCACACATCACCAAGAACTTTCTCAGAAAGCTTCTTTCTAGTTATTATCTCAGGATATTTTCTTTGTCACCTTAGGCTTCATTGTGATCCAAAATATCCCTTCTCAGTTTCCTCAAAAACAGTTCTACCCAACTAATCCATGAGAAGAACCCTGTAACTCTGTGAGATGAATTAACACATCACAAATTGGTTCTCAGAAAGCTTCTTTCTAATAATTATATGAGGATATTTCCTTTGTCACCATGAGCTTCAATGTGATCTGAACTATCCCATTGCAGATTCCAAGAAAATAGTGTTAGCAAACTGCTCAATGAAAACATGAGTGTAACTCTGAGAGATAAATTCACACAATACAAAGCAGTCTCTCAGAAAGCTTCTTTTTAGTTTTTACCTGAGGATATCTCCTTTGTCATCATAGACTTCAATGCGATCAAAAATATCCCTTCTCAGGTTTCTCTAAAACAGTGGTACAAAACTGCTCTATAAAAAGAATCATGTAACTCTGTGACATGAATTAACCCATCACAAAGCGCTTTTATATAATGATATTTCCTCTGTGTTTTTGAGGATATTTCCTCTAGTTTCTATATGAAAATATTTCCTTTGTCACCAAAGGCTTCATTGTGCTCCGAAATTGTCCATTGCAGATTCCCCCAAAAGAGTGCTATGAAACTGGTCAATGAAAAGAACAGTGTAACTCTGTGAAATGAATTCACACATCAGAAAACATTTTCTCAGAAAGGTTTTTTGTAGTGTTTATATGAGGGTATTTTCCTTCTCAGATTCCACAAATACAATGCTAGCAAAGTACTCCATGAAAGGGTAATGTAACTCTGGGTGATGAATTCACACATTACAAAACAGTTTCTCAGAAAACTTCCTTCTTCTTTTTATCCGAGGATATATCTTTTTTAAACACAGGCCTCAATGCGCTCCTGTATATCTCATTGCAGATTCTGCAAAAACAGTGTTAGCAGACTTCTCAATGAAAGCAATGATGTAAATCTGTGAGATGAATTCACACACAACAAAGCAGTTTCTGAGAAGGCTTCTCTCCAGTTTTTATCTGAGGATATTTCATTTTTTCACCATGGGATTCAATGCTTTCCAAAATATCACTTCTGAGATTCCACAAAAACAGTCCTTGCAAACTCCTCCGTGAAAGAGTGGTGTAACTCTGTGAGATGAATTCACATGTCACACAGCAGTTTCTCAGAAAGGTTCTTTCTAGTTTTTATCTGAGGATACTTCCTTTTTCACCATAGGTTTCAAAGTGATCTAAAATATCAATTCTCAGATTCCACAAAAACAGTGCTAGCCAACGGCTCCAGGAAAGATTGATGTAACTCTGTGAGATGAATTCACACATCACAAAGCAGTTTCTCAGAAAGCTTATTTCTGGTTTTTATCTGAGGATACTTCCTTTTTCAACATAGGCTTCAAAGGGATAAAAAATATACCTTCTCAGATTCCACAAAAACAGTGCTAGTAAACGGCTCCATGAAAGGGTGGTGTAACTCTGTGAGATGATTTCACACATCACAAAGCAGTTTCTCAGAAAGCTTCTTTCTTGATTTTTTCTGAGGATATTTCAGGCTCAGTGTGCTCCTGTATATCTCATTGCAGATTCTGTGAAAACAGTGTTAGAAAACTTCTCTATGAAAACAGTGTTGCAACTCTGTGAGATGAATTCACACACCAGAAAGCAGTTTCTGAGAAGGCTTCTCTCCAGTTCTTAACTGGGGATATTTCATTTTTCACCATGGGATTCAATGCTGTCCAAGATATCACTTTTGTGATTCCACAAAACGGTGCTACCAAACTCTTCCATGAAAGAGTGTTGTTATTTTGTGAGATGAATTCACACTTCACAAAGCAGTTTCTAAGAAAGTTTCTCTCCAATTTTTATTGAAGGATACTTCCATTGTCACCAAAGGCTTCAAAGCAATCCAAAATATCCCTTTTCAGATTCCACAAAAACAGTGCTAACAATCGGCTCCATTAAACAGTAGTGTAACTGTGTGAGACGAATTCACATGTAACAAAGCAGTTTCTCAGAAAGCTTCTTTCTAGTTTCTAATCAGAGGATATTTCCATTGTCAACATACACTTCAAAGTGATCAAAAATACCCTTCTCAGATTCCACAAAAACAGTGCTAGCCAATGGCTCCACGAAAGAGTGATGTAATCTGTGAGATGAATTCACAAATCACAGCTGTTTCTCAGAAAGTTTCTTTCTGGTTTTTATCTGAGGATATTTCCTTTGTCACCATAGGCTTCAAAGCAATCCAAAATATCCCGTCTCAGATTCCACAAAAACAGTGCTAGCAACTGGCTCCATGAAAGAGTTGTGTAACACTCTGAGATGAATTCACATATCACAAAGGAGTTTCTCAGAAAGCTTCTTTCTGGATTTTATCTGAGGATATTTCCTTGGACACTATAGGCTTCAAAGTGATCAAAAATATCCCTTCTCAGATTCCAAAGAAACAGTGGTAGCAAAGGGCTCCATGAAAGAGTAGTGTAACTCTGTGAGATGAATTCACACAACACAGAGTAGTTTCTCACAGGGCTTCTTTCTAGTTTTTATCTGAGGATATTTCCTTAGTCACCATAGGCTTCATAGCCATCCAAATTATCCCTTCTCAGATTCCACGAAAACGGTTCTAGCAAACAGCTCCATGAAAGATTTGTGTAACACTGTGAGGTGAATTCACACATCACGAAGCAGTTTCTCAGAAAGCTTCTTTCTTCTTTATATCCTAGGATATTTCCTTTTTAAACACTGGCCATAACGCTCTCCCATACATCTCATTGCAGATTCTGCAAAAACAGTGTTGCAAACTTCTCAGTGAAAGCAGTGTTGTAACTCTGTGAGATGAATTCAAACACCACACAGCAGTTTCTGAGAAGGCTTCTCTCCAGTTTTTATCTCAGGATGTTTCATTTTTCACCATGGGATTCAATGCTATCCAAGATACCACTTCTGTGATTTAACAAAAAAAGTGCTACCAAACTCCCATGAAAGACTGTTGTTAATTTGTGAGATGAATTCACAAGTCACAAAGCAGTTTCTCAGAAAGCTTCTTTTTAGTTTTTATCAGAGGATACTTCCATTGTCACCATAGGCTTCAAAGCAATCCAAAATATCCCATCTCAGATTCCATAAAAGCAGTGCTAGCAAGCTGATCCATGAAAGAGTTGTGTACCATTGTGAGATGAATTAACAAATCACAAAGCAGTTTCTCAGAAACCTCATTACGGGTTTTTATCTGAGGATATTTCGTTTGTCACCATAGGCTTCAAAGCGATCAAAAATATCCCTTCTCAGATTCCAAAGAAGCAGTGGTAGCAAATGGCTCCATGAAAGAGTAGTGTAACTCTGTGAGATGAATTCACACATCACAGAGCAGTTTCTCAGAAACCTTCCTTCTTCCTTTTATCCAAGGATACTTCTTTTTTAAACGTGGGCCTCAATGCACTCCCGTATATCTCATTGCAGATTCTGCAAAAACAGTGTTAGCAAACCTCTCAATGGAAGTAAAGGTGTAACTCTCTGAGATGAATTCACACACTGAAAAGCAGATTCTGAGATGGCTTCCCTCCATTTTTTACCCAAGCTTCTTTCTTGATTTTATCTGGGGATATTTCAGGCCTCAATGTGCTCCCGAATATCTCATTGCAGATTCTGTGAAAACAGTGTTAGCAAACTCTGAATGACAGAAATGTTGTACCTCTGTGAGATGAATTCACACACCACAAAGCAGTTTCTGAGAAGGCTTCTCTCCAGTTTTTATCTGAGGATATTTCATTTTTTCACCATGGGATTCAATGCTTTCCAAAATATCACTTTTGTGATTCTACAGAAACAGTGCTGGCAAACTCCTCCATGAAAGAGTGGTGTAAGTTTGTGAGATGAATTCACACGTCATAAAGTAGTTTCCCAGATTGTCTCTTTCTGGTTTTTGTCTGAGGATATTTCCTTTGTCACCATAGCCTTCAAAGCGATCAAGATTATCCCTTCTCAGATTCCACAAAAACAGTGCTAGCAAATGGCTCCATGAAAGAATTGTGTAACACTGTGAGATGAATTCACACATCACAAAGCAGTTTCTCAGAAAGCTCCTTTCTGGTTTTTATCTGAGGATATTTCCTTTGTCACCATAGGCTTCAAAGTGATCCAAAATATCCCTTCTCAGATTCCACAAAAATAGTGCTAGTAAACGGATCCATGAAACAGTAGTGTAAATCTGTGGGGTGAATTCACACATCACAAATACGTTTCTCAGAAAACTTCTATCTTGTTTTTATCTGAGGATATTTCAGGCCTCAAAGTGCTCCCGTATATCTCACTGCAGCTTCCACGAAAGTATTGTTAGGAAGCTTCTCAAGTAAAACAGTAGTGTAGCTCTGTGAGATGAATTCACACATCACAAAGCAGTTTCTCAGAAGGCTTCCCTCCAGTTTTTATCTAAGGATATTTAATTTTTCACTGTAGGACCCAATGCCCTTGGAATATCCCATGGCAGATTCCACAAAAACAGTGTTAGCAAACTGCTCAATGTAACAAGAAGTGTACCTCTGTGAGATGAATACACTCATCACAAAGCAGTTTCTCATAAAGCTTTTTCTAGTTTTCACTGAGGATATTTCCTTTGTTACCATAGGCTTCAAAGCAATCCAAAATATCCCTTCTCAGATTCCACAAACACAATTCAAGCAATCTGCTCCTTGAAAGAGTAGTGTAACTCTGTGTGATGAACTCACAGATCACAAGGCAGTTTCTCAGAAAGCTTCTTTCTTCTTTTTTCCAGGATATTTCCTTTTTAAACATGGGCCTCGATGCTCTCCCATATATCTCATTGCAGATACTGTGAAAACAGTGTTAGCAAAACTCTCAATGAAAGAAATGGTGTAAATCTGTGAGATAAATTCACTCACCACAAAAAAGTTTCTGAGAAGGCTTCTCTTCAGTTTTTATCTGAGGATATTTCATTTCTCACCATAGAATTCTATGCTATCAAAGATATAATTTCTGAGATTCCACAAAACAGTTCTAAAAAACTCCTCCATGATAGAGTGGTGTAACTCTGTGAGTCAGATTCACATATCACAAAACAGTTTCTCAGAAAAATAATTTCTATTTTTTATCTGAGGATATTTCCTTTGTCACCATAGGCTTCAAAGTGAAAAAAATATCCCTTCTCAGAATGAAGAAAACATTTCTAGCAAATGGCTCCATGAAAGAGTGGTGTAATACTGTAAGATGAATCACACATCACAAAGCAGTTTCTCAGAAAGCTTCTTTCTAGTTTTTATCTGCATTTATTTCCATTTTCACCATAGGCTTCAAAGAGATCCAAAGTATCACTTCTCAGGTCCCACAAAAACAGTGCTAGCCATCGACTCCATGAAAGAGTGATGAAACTCTGTGAGATGAAATCACAAACCACAAAGCACTTTCTCAGAAAGCTTCTTTCTTGTTATTATCTAAGGATATTTCCTATTTAAACACAGGCCTCAATGCACTACATTATATCTCATTGTGGATACCTCAAAAATGTTGTTAGATAACTTCTCAATAAAAAGTGTGATGTATTTCTGTGAAATGAATTCACACATCACAAAGCAGTTTCTCAGAAGGCTACTCTCCAGTTTTTAGCTAAGGATATTTAATTTTTCACGGTAGGACTCAATGCCCTCGAAACATCCCATGGCAGATTCCATGAAAACAGTGTTAGCAAACTGCTCAATGTAACGAAAAGTGTATCTCTGTGAGGTGAATACACTCATCACAAAGGAGTTTCTCAAAAAGCTTTTTCTCGTTTTATCTGAGGATATTTCCTTTGTTACCATAGGCTTCAAAGTGATCCAAATTATCACTTCTCAGATTCCACAAATACAATACTAGCAAACTGCTCCTTGGAAGGCTAGTGTAACTCTGTGTGATGAATTCTCACATCACAAAGCAGTTTCTCAGAAAACTCCTTTTTTCTTTTTATCTGAAGATGTTTCTTTTATAAACACAGACCTCAATGCACTTTTATAAACATGGACCTCAATGCACTGCCATATATCTCATTACAGATTTTGTGAAAAAAAGTGTTAACAAACTTCTCAATGAAAGCAATGGTGTAACTCTATGAGATGAATTCACACACCACAAAGCAATTTCTGAGAAGTCTTCTATCCAGTTTTTATCTGAGGATATTTCATTCCTCACCCTAAGATTCTATGCTATCCAAAATATCACTTCTGTGATTCAACAAAAAAGTGCTATCAAATTCCTCCATGAAAGAGTGTTGTAACTCTGTGAGATGAATTCATAAGTCACAATGCAGTTTCTCAGAAAGCTTCTTTATGGTTTTTATCTGAGGATATTTCCTTTGTTACCATAGGCTTCAAAGTGATCAAAAATATCCCTTCTCAGATTCCACAAAAACAGTGCTAGCAAGCGGCTCCATTAAAGAGTTGTGTAACACTGTGAGACGAATTCACACATCACAAAGCAGTTTCTCAGAAACTTCTTTCTTGCCTTTATCTGAGGATATTTCAGGCCTCAATGCGCCCCCGTGTGTCTCATTGCAGATACTTCGAAAACAGTGTTAGCAAGCTTCTCAATGAAAGCAATGATGTAACTCTGTGAGATAAATTCACACACCACGAAGCAGTTTCTGAGAAGGCTTCTCTCCATTTTAAGTCTGAGGATATTTCCTTTTTCACCATTGCATTCAATGCTATCCAAAATATCACATCTGAGATTCCACGAAAACAGTGATAGCAAACTCCTCCATGAAAGAGTGGTTTAACACTGTGAGATGAATTCACAGCACACAAAGCAATTTCTCAGAAAGTTTCTTTCTAGTTTTTTTTTTAATTTATTATTATTATACTTTAAGTTGTAGGGTACATGTGCATAACGTGCAGGTTTGTTACATATGTATACTTGTGCCATGTTGGTCTGCTGCACCCATCAACTCGTCATTAACATCAGGTATAACTCCCAATGCAATCCCTCCCCCCTGCCCCCTCCCCATGATAGGCCCCGGTGTGTGATGTTCCCCTTCCTGAGTCCAAGTGATCTCATTGTTCAGTTCCCACCTATGAGTGAGAACATGCGGTGTTTGGTTTTCTGTTC
>NC_037673.1:47008787-47057479 GCF_003255815.1 Theropithecus gelada | reverse complement strand
CCAGGTGAGGCGATGCCTCGCCCTGCTTCAGCTCTCGCTGGTCGGGCTGCAGCAGCTGACCAGCACCGATCGTCCGGCACTCCCCAGTGAGATGAACCCAGTACCTCAGTTGAAAATGCAGAAATCACCAGTCTTCTGTGTGGCTCGCGCTGGGAGTTGGAGACTGGAGCTGTTCCTATTTGGCCATCTTGCCTCTTTCTAGTTTTTATCTGAGGATATTTCTTTTGTTACCATGGGCGTCAAAGCGATCCAAAATATCACTTGTCAGATTCCACAAAACCAGTGCTAGCCAACAGCTCCAAGAAAGAGTGATGTAAATCTCAGATGAATTCAGAAATCACAAAATAGTTTCTCAGAAAGCTTCTTTCTGTTTTTTATCTGAGGATATTTCCTTTGTCACCATAGGCTTCAAAGTGACCCAAAATATCCTTTCTCATATTCCACTAAAACAGTGCTAGTAAATGGCTCCATGAAAGAGTTGTGTAACACTGTGAGATGAATTCCCACATCACAAAACAGATTCTTAAAAAGGTTCTTTCTGGATTTTATCTGAGGATATTTCCTTTGTCACCATAGGCTTCAAAGCGATAAAAAATATCCCTTCTCAGAATCCACAAAAACAGTGCTAGCAAGCGACTCCATGAAAGGGTAGTGTAACTCTGTGAGATGAATTCACACATCACAAAGCAGTTTCTCAGAAATCTTCTTTCTTGTTTTTATCTGAGGATATTTCTGTCCTCAATGCGTTCCTGTATATCTCATTGCAGATTCTGTGAAAATATTGTGAGGAAACTTCTCAAGGAATAGAGTGGTGTAGCTCCGTGAGATGAATTCACACATCACAAAGCAGTTTCTCAGAAGGCTTCTCTCCAGTTTTTATCCAAGGATATTTTATTTGTTGACATAGGACTCAATGCCCTCAGAATATACAAGGGCAGATTCCACGAAAACAGTGTTAGCAAACTGCTCAATGTAACAAAAACTGTATCTCTGTGAGATGAATCACAAAGCAGTTTCTCATGAAGCTTTTTCTAGTTTTTACTGAAGATATTTCCTTTGTTACCATAGGCTTCAAAGCAATCCAAACTATCCCTTCTCAGATTGAACAAATACAGTTCTAGCAAACTGCTGCTTGAAATAATAGTGTAACTCTGAGTAATGAATTCACAGATCACAAAGCCATTTCTCAGAAATCTTATTTCTTCTTTTAATCAGATAATATTTCCTTTTTAAACACCAGCCTCAATGTGCTCCCGTATATCTCATTGCAGATTCTGCAAAAACAGTGTTAGCAAACTTCTCAATGAAAGCAATGGTGTACCTCTCTGAGATGAATTCAAACACCACAAAGTAGTTTCTGAGAATACTTCCCTTCAGTTTCTGTCTGAGGATATTTCGTTTCTCAACATAGAATTCTATGCTATCCAAGATAGCACTCCTGAGATTCCACAGAAACAGTGCTAACAAACTCCTCCATGAAAACTGGTGTAACTCTGTGAGATGAATTCACACGTCAGAAAGCAGATTCTCAGAGTCTTCTTTCTTGTTTTTCACTGAGAATATTTACATTGTCACCATAAGCTTCATTGCCTTGTGAAATATCTCTTTATGGATTTCAAGAAAACAGTGTTAGCATACTGTTCAATGAAAAGAACACTGTAACTCTGTGAGATATATTGCCACATCACAAAGAAGTTTCTCAGACAGCTTATTTCTGGTTTTGATCTTAGCATATCTCCTTTGTCACCATAGGTTTCAATGTGCTCCCAAACATCCCATTGTATTTTCCATGAAAATAGTGTTAACAAACTGTCATATGAAACAATGGTGTAACTGTGTGAGATGACTTCACACATCACAAAGAAGTTTCTCAGAAAGCTTCTTTCTAGTTTTTATCTGAGGATATTTTGTTTTTCACTATAGGCCTCAAAGCACTCCCAAATATCCCTTTGCAGATTCCACAAAAACAGTGTTAGCAAACTGTTCCATGAAAAGAAAGGTGTCACTCTGTGAGACGAATTCACACATCCAAAGCAGTTTCTCAGAAAGCTTCTTTGTGGTTTTTGTCTGAGGATATTTCCTTTGTCCCCATAGGCTTCAATGCACTCTAAAATATCCTAAAACAGATTCTATGAAAGCAGTGTTAGCAGACTGCTCAGTGAAAAGAACGGTGTAACACTGTAAGATGAATTAACCCATCACAAAGCAGTTTCTCACAAAGCTTCTTCCTAGTATTTATCTGAGGATACTTCCTTTGTCAACATAAGCTTCATTGCACTAAGAAATATCCCATTGCAGATTCCAAGAAAACAGTGTAACAAAATGATCCATGAACAGAACAGTGTATCTCTGTGAGATGCATTCACATGTCACAATGCAGTTTCTCAGAAAGCTTCTTTCTAGTTTTTATCTGAGGATTATATTCTTTTTCTCTATAGGCCTCAATGTGCTCCCAAATATCACTTTGCAGATTCCACGAAAACAGTGTTAGCAAACTGCTTCATGAAGAGAAAGCTGTAACTCTGTGAGATGAATTCACACATCACAAAGAAGTTTCTCACAAAACTTATTTCCAGTTTTTATCTGAGTATGTTTCCTTGTCACTGTAGGCTTCAATGCAATCCAAAATATCCCTTCTCAGATTCCCCAAAAACAGTGCTAACAAAGTGATGAATGAAAGGAATCGTGCAACTCTGTGAGATAAATTCACACACCCAAACCAGTTTCTCAGAAAGCTTATTTTCAGTTTTTAATTGAGGATATCTCCTTTGTCACCATAGGCTTCAATGAGCTCCCAAATATCCTAATGCAGATTCCACGAAAACAGTGATAGCAGACTGCTTAATGAAAAGAATGGCACAACTCTGTGAGATGAATTAACCCATCACAAAGCAGTTTCTCAGAAAGCTTCTTTCAAGTTTTTATCTGAGAATATTTCCTTTGTCATCATAAGTTTCACTGGGCAAAGAAATATGCCATTGCAGATTCCAAGAAAACAGTGTTAGCAAACTGCTCAATGAGAAGAACAGTGTAACTCTGTGAGATGCATTCACATATCATAATGCAGTTTCTCAGATACCTTCTTTCTAGTTTTTGTCTGAGGATATTTACTTTTTCACCATAGGCCTAAATATGCTCCTAAATATCCCTTTGAAGATTCCACAAAAACAGTGTTAGCATATGGCTTAATGAAGAGAAAGGTGTAATTACATGAGATGAATTCACACATCACAAAGATGTTTCTCAGAATGCTTCTTTCTAGTTTTTATCTGAGGTTATCTCCTCTGTCAGCATAGGCTTCAATGCAGTCCAAAATATCCCATCTCAGATTCCCCAAAAATAGTGTTAATAAACTGCTCAATGATTGCAAAGTGTAACTCTGTGAGATGAATTCACACATCAGATATCAGATTCTCACAAACCTTCTTTATAGTTTTCCTCTGAGGATTTTTCCTTTGTCTCCATAAGCCTCAATGCACTGCAAAATATCCCTTTACGCATTCCAAGAAAACAGTGTTAGCAGACTGCTCAATGAAAAGATCACTGTAACTCTGTGAGAGGTATTCACACATCACAAAGCAGTTTCTCCAAAGGCTTGTTTTTGGTTTTTTATCTGAGGATATTTCCTTTGTCACCATAGGATTCAATGCCCTCCCCAACATCCTATTGCATTTTCCATGAAAACAGTGTTAGGAAACTGCTATATGAGAAGAACGGTGTAACTCTGTGAGATGAATTCATACAACCAAAGCAGTTTCTCAGGAAGTTTCTTTTCGGTTATTATCTGACGATATTTCCATTGTCACCATAGGCTCCCGAATATCCTAATACAGATTCCACAAAAACAGTGCTAGCAGACTGCTCCATGAAAAGAACGGTGTAATTCTGTGGGAAGAGTTAACCCATCACAAACCAGTTTCTCAGTAAGCTTCTTTCTAGTTTATCTCTGAGGATATTTCCTTTGTCATAGTAAGCTTCAATGTTCTCTGAAATATCCCTTTGTGGATTCCAAGAAAACAGTGTTAGCAGACTGCTCAATAAAAAGAACACTGTAACTCTGTGAGATATATTCACACATCACAAAGCAGTTTCTCAGAAGGCTTCTTTTTGTTTTTTCTCTGAAGACATTAACTTTGTCACCCTTGGCTTCAATGCGTCCAATATATCCTAATGCAGATTCCATGAAAAGATTGTTAGCAGACTGCTCAATGAAAAGAAATGTGTAACACTGTGAGTTGAATTAACCCATCACAATGCAGTTTCTCAGAAAGCTTCTTTCTAGTTTTTATCTGAGGACATTTCCTTTTTCAACGTAGGCATCAATGAGCTAACAAATATCCCTTTGCAGATTCCACAAAAACAGTGTTAACAAACAGCTTCATGAAGACAAAGGAATAACTCTGTGAGATGAATTCACACGTCACAAAGAAGTTCCTCAGAAAGATTCTTCCTAGTTTTTATCTGAGGATATTTCCTTTGTCACCATAAGCTTCATTGCGCTTAGAAATATCCCTTTGCAGATTCCAAGAAAACAGTATAGCAAACTGCTCAATGAAAAGAACAGTGCAACTCTGTGAGATGCATTCACACATCACAATGCAGTTTCTCAGAAAGCTTCTTTCTATTTTTTATCTGAGGATATTTCCTTTTCCACCATGAGCCTCAATGAACTCCAAAATACCACTTTGAAGATTCCATAAAAACAATTTGAGCCAACTGCTTCATGAAGAGAAAGGTGAAACACAGTGAGATGAGTTCACACGTCAAAAAGAAGTGTCTCAGAAAGTTTCTTTCCAGGTTTTATTGGAGTGTATTTCTTTGTCACCATAGGCTTCAATGCAATCCAAAATATTCCCTCTCTGATTCCCCAAAAACAGTGCTAACAAAGTGATCCATGAAAAGAATCTTGTAACTCTGTGAGATGAATTCACACATTCGAATCAGTTTCTCAGAAAGCTTCTTTCTAGTTTTTATCTGAGGATATTTCCATTGTCACTTTGGCTTCAATGTGCTCCCAAGTATCCTAAGGCAGATTCCAGTAAAACAGTGTGAGCAGATGCTCAATGAAAACAGTGGTGTAACTCTGTGAGATGAATTAACCCATCACAAAGCAATGTCTCAGAAAGCTTCTTTCTAGTTTTTATCTGAAGTTACTTCCTTTTTCAACATAGGCCTCAATGTGCTCCCAAATATCACTTTGCAGATTCCATGAAAACAGTGTTAGCAAACTGCTTCATGAAGAAAAACGTGTAACTCTGTGAGATGAATTCATACATCAACAAGAAGGTCTTCAGAAAGCTTCTTTCTAGTTGTTATTTGAGGATATTTCCTTTGTCAGCATAGGCTTCAATGCAGTAAAAAAATATCCCTTCTCAGATTCCAGAAACACAGTGGTAACAAATTGCTCCATGAAAGGAAGGTGTAACTCTGTGAGATGAATTCACACATCAGAAAGCAGTTTCTCAGAAACCTTTTTTCTAGTTTGTCTCTGAGGATATTACCTTTGTCATCATAAGTTTCAATGCGCTCCGAAATATCCCTTTGTAGATCCCAAGAAAACAGTCTTAGAAGATTGCTCAATAAAAATATCTCTGTAACTCTGTGAAGTGAATTCACACATCACAAAGCAGTTTCTCAGAAGGTTTCTTTTTGGTTTTTACCTGAGGATATTTCCTTTGTCACCATTGGCTTCAATGCCATCCAAAATATCCCTTCTCAGTTTCTGCAAAAACAGTGCTAGCAAAGTGATCCAAGAAAAGAATCGTGTAACACTGTGAGATGAATTCACACATCCAAAGCAGTTTCACTGAAAACTTCTTTTTACTATTTATCTGAGGATATTTCCCTTGTCCCCATAAGCTTCAATGCACTCCCAAATATCCTAACACAATATCCATGAAAACAGTGTTAGCAGACTGCTCAATGAAGAGGATGGTGAAAATCTGTGAGATGAATTAACCCATCACAAAGCAGTTTCTCATAAAGTGTCTTTCCAGTTTTTTTCTGAGGATATTTCCTTTGTCACCATTAGCTTCAATGTGCTCCAAACTATCCCATTGCGAATTCCAAGAAAACAGAGTTAGCAGACAGCTCAATGAAAAGAACACTGTAACTCTGTGAGATGTATTCACACCTCACAAAGTAGTTTCTCAGAGGGATTCTTTCTGTTTTTTATCTGAGGATATTTTGTTTGTCCCTATAGACTTCAATGCACTCTCAAACATCCTATTGCAGTTTCCACGAAAACAGTGTTAGCAGTCTGTTGTTTGAAAAGAACAGTGTAACTCTGTGAGAAGAACTCCCACATCAAAAAACAGTTTCTCAAAAGATTCTTTCTAGTTTTTATCTGATGGTATTTCCTTTTTCACTATAGGACTCAAAGTGCTGCCAAATATCCCTTGGTAGATTCCATGAAAACAGTGTTAGCAAACTGCTCCATGAAAGGAAAGGTGTAACTTTGTGATATGAATTGACATATCACAAAGAACTTTCTCAGAAAGCTTCTATGCAGCTTTTATCTGAGGATATTTAGTTTGTCAAGATAGGCTTCAATGCAAGCAAAAATATCCCTTCTCAGATTCCTTAAAAACAGTGCTAATAAAGTGATCCATGAAAAGAATTGTGTAACTCTGAGAGATGAATTCACACATCCAAAGCAATTTCTCAGAAAGTTTCTTTTCGGTTTTTATCCGAGGATATTTCCTTTGTCACCATAGGGTTAATGTACTCCCAGATATCCTAATGCAGATTCCACGAAAACATTGTTAGCAAAATGTTCCATGAAAAGAAAGGTGTAACTATGAATTCACACATTACAAAGAACATTCTCAGAAATCTTCCTTATTGTTTTTATCTGAAGATATTTCCTTGTCACCATAGGCTTCAAAGCGATCCAAATATCCCTTCTCAGATTCCCCAAAAACAGTGCTAACAAAGAGGTCCATGAAAAGAAATGTGTAACTCTGTGAGATGAATTCACACATTCAAAACAGTTTCCCAGAAAGCTTCTTTTCGCTATTTATCTGAGGATATTTCCCTTGTCACCACAGGCTTCAATGTGCTCCCAAATATGCTAACGGAAATTCCATGGAAAAAGTGTTAGCAGACTGCTCAATGAAAAGAACGGTGTAACACTGTGAGATGAATTAATGCATCATAAGCAGTTTCTCAGAAAGCTTCCTTTCTGTTTTTATCTGAGGATATTTCCCCTGTCACCATAAGCTTCATTGCTCTAAAAGAAATCCCACTGCAGATTCCAGTAAAAGTGTTAGCAAACTGATCCATGAAAAGAACAGTGTAACTCTGTGAGATGCATTCACACATCACGATACAGTTTCTCAGAAAGCTTCTTTCTAATTTTTATTTGAAGATATTTCCTTTTTCACCATAAGCCTCAAAGCGTTCCCAAATATCACTTTGCAGACTCCATGAAAACAGTGTTAGTAAACTGTTTCATGAAGAGAAAGGTGAAACACTGTGAGATGAATTCACACATCACAAGGAGGTTTCTCAGAAAGCTTCTTTCCAGTTTTTATTTGAGTATATTTCCTTGTCACCATAGGCTTCAATGTAATCCAAAATATCCCTTCTCAGATTCCCCAAAAACAGTGCTAACAAAGAGGTCCATGAAAAGAAATGTGTAACTCTGTGAGATGAATTCACATATCCAAAGCAGTTTTGCAGAAAGTTTTTTTCGGTGTTATCTGAGGATAATTCCTTTTTCACCAAAGAGTTCAATGCACTCCCAAATATCCTAATGCAGATTCCACGAAAACAGTGTTAGCCAACTGCTCCATGAAAAGAAAGGTGTAACTCTATGAGATGAACTAACCCATCACAAAGTAGTATCTCAGAAAGCTTCTTTCCAGTTTTTATCTGAGGATATTTCCTTGTCACCATAGGCTTCAATGCACTCGCAAATATCCCTTTGAAGTTTCCATGAAAACAGTGTTAGCAAGCTGCTCCATGAAAAGAGAGGTGTAACTCTGAGAGATGAATTCACACATCACAAAGAACTTTTTCAGAAAGCTTCTTTCTAGTTTCCATCTGAGGATATTTCCTTTGTCAATATAGGCTTCAATACGATCCCAAATATCCCTTCTCAGATTCCCAAAAAACAGTGCTACCAAACTGGTCCATGAAAGGAATTGTGTAACTCTGTGAAATGAATTAACACACCATAAACCAGTTTCTCAGAAAACTTCTTTCTCCTTTTTAATCAGTGGATATTTTCTTTCTCACCATAGGCCTCAATACGCTCCCAAATATCCCTTTGCATATTCGACGAAAACAGTGTTATTACACTGCACCATGAATAGAAAGGTGTAACCATGTGAGATGAATTCACAACTCACAAAGTAGTTTCTAATAAAGCTTCCTTCTATTTTTTATCTGTGAATAATTCACTTGTCACTGTAGGCTTCAATGCGATCCAAAATATCCCTTCTCAGATTCCCCCAAAACAGTACTACCAAACTCCTCCATAAAAAGAATCATGTAAGTCAGTCAGATGAATTCATAATTCATGAAGCAGTTTCTTAGAAAGCTTCTTTCTAGTTTTTGTCTGATGATATTTCCTTTGTCACTGTAAGCTTCAATGTGCTCCGAAATATCCCATTGCAGATTGCATGAAAACAGTATTAGCAAACTGCTCAATGAAAAGAATAGTGTAATTCTGTGAGATGAAAACACATCACAAAGAAGCTTCTCAAAAAGCTTCTCTATAGTTTTTATCTGAGGATATTTCCTTTTTCACCATGGGTGTCAATGCGTTCCCTTATATCCCTTTGCAGATTCCACTAAAACCATGTTATCAAACTGCTCAATGGAAGGAACTGTGTACATCTCTGAGATGAATTCACACATTACAAACACGTTTCTCAGAAAGCTTCTTTCTAGTTTTTGTCTGAGGATATTTCCTTTCTCACCATTGGCTTCAATGCAATCCAAACTATCCCTTCTCAGATTCCAAAAAAAAAGGTGCTACCCAGTGCTCCATGAAAAGAATCGTGTAAATCTGTGAGATGAATTCACAAATCTGAAAGCAGTTTCTCAGAAAGCTTCTTTTTGCTTATGTCTGAAGATATTTCATTTGTCACCCTAAGCTTCAATCTGCTCTGACATAACCTATTCCAGATTCCATGAAAACAGTGTTAGCAAACTGCTCAAAGAAAAAAACAGTGTAACTCTGTGAGATGAATTCACACATCACAAAGCAGTTTCTCAGAAAGCTTCTTTCTAGTTTTTATCTGAGGACATTTCCTTTTTCAAAATAGGCCTCAATGATCTCCCAAATATCCTTTTGCAGATTCCACGAAAACAGTGTGAGCAATTGCTCCGAAACAAGAAAGGTGTAACACGGTGAGATGACTTTACACATCACAAATAACTTTCACAGAGAGGCCCTTTCTAGTTTTTATATGAGGATATTTCCTTTGTCACCATATTCTTCAATGTGATCCAAAATATCCCTTCTCAGATTCCCCAAAAACGGTGCTACCAAACTGATCCATGAAAGGAATTGTATAACTCAGTGGGATGAATTGGGACATCACAAAGCCATTTCTCGAAAAATTCTTCCTACTTTTTATATGAGGATATTTCTTTTGTCACCATATGATTCAATGAGCTCTGAAATATACCATTGCAGATTCCAAGAAAACAGGGTTGTCAAACTGCTCATTGAAAAGTACAGTGTAACTCTGTGAGATGAATTCACACATCACAAATAAGTTTCCCAGAAAGCTTGTTTCGAGTTTTTATCTTAGAATATTTCCTTTTTCACCATATTCCTCCATGCTCTCCAAATATTTCTTCGCAAATCGATCGAAAACAGTGTTAGTAAACTGCTCCATGAAAAGGAAGGTGTAACACTGTGAGATGAATTTATGCATCACAAAGAAGTTTCTCAGAAAGCTTCCTTCTAGTTTTTATCTGAGGATATTTCCTTTGTCACCATTGACTCTAATGTGATCCAAAATATCCTTCCACAGATTCCCCAAAAACAGTGCTACCAAACTGATCCATGAAAAGAATCATGTAGCTCTGTGGGATGAATTAAATCATCACCAAGTAGGTTCTCAGAAAACGTGTTTCTAGTTTTTATCTGAGGATATTTCCTTTGTCACCAGAGGCTTCAATTCGATCCAAAATATACCTATGCAGATTAAACAAAAACAGTGTTAACAAACTGCTCCATGAAAAGAAAGGTGTAACTCTGTGAGATGGTATCATGCATCACAAAGAAGTTTCTCTGAAAGCTTACTTTTAGTTTTTATCTGAGGATATTTCCTTTTTCACTAAAGGAATCCTTATGCTCCAAAATGTCCCATTACACACTCTGTGAGATACATTCACACATCACACAGAACTTTCTCAGAAAGCTTCTTTCTAGTTTTTATATAAGGATGTTTCCTTTGTCACCACTGATTTCAATGCCATCCAAAATATCCTCCCTCAGTTTCTCCAAAAACAGTGGTACCAAACTTATACATGAAAAAATCGTGTATCTCTGTGAGATAAATTAACACATCACAAAGCAGTTTCTCAGAAAGCTTGTTTCTAGTTTTCATCAGAGGGTATTTCCCTTGTCTCCATAAGCTTCAATGTTATCCAAAATATCCCTTATCAGATTCCCCAAAACTGTGCCACCAAACTGCTCCATGAAAAGCATCGTATAACTCTGTAAGACGAAGTCACAAATCACAAAACAGTTTCTCAGAAAGCTTCTTTCTGGTTTTTGTCTGAGGATATTTCCTTTGTCACCATAAGCTTTAATGCACTCCGAAATATCACATTGCAGATTCCAAGCAAACTGTGCTAACAAACTGCTCAATGAAATGAACAGTGTAACTCTGTGACATGAATTTACACATCACAAAGTAGTTTCTCAGAAAGTTTCTTTGCATTTTTTTTCTGAGGATATTTCCTTTTTCACCATAGGCCTAAATTCACTCCCAAATATCCCTTTGCAGATTCCATGAAAACAGTGTTAGCAAACAGCTCCATGAAAAGAAAGGTGTAACTCTATGAGATGAATTCACACATCACAAAGAACTTTCTCAGAAGATTTCTGTCTAGTTTTCATCTGAGGATATTCCCTTTGTCACCATAGGCTTCTATGCAACCCAAAACATTCCTTCTCAAATTCCCCAAAAACAATGTTGACAAATTGCCCCATGAGAAGAATCGTGTAACTCTGTGGGATGAACTCACAAATCACAAAGCAGTTTCTCAGAAAGCTTCTTTCTACTTTTTGTCTGACAATATTTTCTTTGTCACAATAAGTTTCAACGTGCTCCAAAATATTCCATTGCAGATTCCAAGAAAACAATGTTAGCAAACTGCTCAATGAAAAGAACAGTGTAACTCTGTGAGATGAATTGACACATCACAAAGCAGTTTCTCCGAAAGATATTTTCTAGTTTTTATCTGAGGATATTTCTCTTCACTATAGGCCTCAATGCACTCCCAAATATACCTATGCAGATTCCACGAAAACAGTGTTAGCAAACTGCTCCATGAAAAGAAAGGTGTAACCCTGTGAGATGAGAAAACACATCACAAAGAACTTTCTCAGAAAGCTTCTTTCTAGTTTTTATCTGAGGATATTTCCTTTGTCTCCATTAGCTTCAATGTGATACAAAATATCCCTGCTCAAATTCCAAAAAAACAGTGCTACCAAACTGATCCATGAAAAGAACCGTGTATATCTGTAAGATAAATTTACAAATCACAAAGTAGTTTCTCAGCAAGCTTCTTTCTAGTTTTTATAGGAGGATGTTTCCATTGTCACCCTAAGCTTCAACACGCTCTGAATTATCCCACAGAATATTCCAAGAAAACTGTTAGCAAACTGATCAATGAAAAGAACAGTCTAACTTGGTCAGATGAATTCACACATCATAAAGCAGTTTCTTAGAAAGCTTCCTTCTAGTTTTCATCTGAGGATATTTCCTTTTTCACCATAAGTCTCAATGCCCTCCCAAAGATCCCTTGCAGATTCCAGGAAAACTGTGTTAGCAAACTGCTCCATGAAAGGAAATGTGTAACTCTGTGAGATGAATTCACACATCACAAAGAAATTTTTCAGAAAGCTTCTTTCTAGTTTTTATCTGAGGCAATTTCCTTTATCCCTGTAGGCCTCTTTGCACTCCCAAATGTCCCTTTGCAAATTCCACAAAAAAAAGTTAGCAGGTAGCAAACTAATCCGTGGAAAGAAAGGTGTATCTCTGTGAGATGAATTCACACATCACAAAGAACTTCCTCTGAAAGCTTATTTCTAGTTTTTATCTAAGGCTGTTTCCTTTGTCACCATTAGCTTCAATGCGATACAAAATATCCTTCCTCAATTTCCCCAAAAACAGTGCTACCAAACTGATCCATTAAAGGAATCGTGTAACTCTGTGAGGTGAATTTACAAATCACAAAGCGGTCTCTGAGAAAGCTTTGTTCTAGTTTTTATGTGAGGATATTTCCTTTGTCACCATAAGCTTCAATGTACTCCAAAATGTCCCTTTGCAGATTCCAAGAAAACAGTGTTAGCAAACTGCTCAATGAAAAGAACAGTGTAACTGTGAGATGAATTCACATATCAGAAAGCAGTTTCTCAAAAAGCTTCTTTCTAGTTTTTATATGAGGATATTTATTTTGTCTCCATAATCTTCAACGTGCTCCAAAATATCAGAATGAGGATTCCAAGAAAACAGTGTAAACAAACTGCTCCATGCATAGAACAGTGTAAGTCTGTGAGATGAATTCACACATCACAAAGTTTTTTCTCAGAAAGCTTGTTTCTAGTTTTTATCTGAGGATATTTCCCTTTTCACCATGTTCCTCAGTGTGCTCTCGAATATCCCATTGCAGATTCCACGAAAAAAGTGTTAGCAAACCTCTCAATAAACATACCAGTGTCACTCTCTGAGATGAATTCACACATCGAAAATAAATTTCTCAGAAGTCTTCTTTGTAGATTCTATCTGAGGAAATTTCCTTTGTCACCATAGTCTTCAACGTGTTCCAAAATATCCCTTCTCAGATTCCCCAAAAACAGTGCTACCAAACTGATCCATGAGAAGATTTGTGTAACTCTGTGAGATAAATTCACGAATCACAAAGCAGTTTTCAGAAAGATTCTTTCTAGTTTTTGTCTGAGGATGGTTCCTTTGTCCCACAAGCTTCAATGCACTCCAAAATATCCCTTTGCAGACCCCAAGAAAACAGTGTTAGCAAACTTCTCAATGAAAGGAACATTTTAACTCTGTGAGATAAATTCACACATTACAAATCCGTTTCTTAGTACGCTTCTTTCTAGTTTTTATCTGAGGATATTTGCTTTTTCACAATAGGCCTCAATGCACTATGAAATATCCCTTTGGAGATTCCACAAAAATGGTGTTAGCAAACTTCTCAATGAAAGGAACATTTTAACTCTGTGGCATTAGTTCACACATCACAAAGCAGTTTCTCAGAAATCTACTTTCTTCTTAATACCGGAGGTTATTTCCTTTTTCAACATAGGCCTCAAAGCACCCCCAAATATCCCTTTGCAGATTCCATGAAAACGGTGTTAGCAAACTGCTGCATGAAAAAGAAAGGTAAAACTCTGTGAGATAAATTCACAAATCAAAGAAACTTTCTCAGAAAGCTTCTTTCTAGTTTTTATCTGAGGATATTTTCTTTGTTACTATAGGCTTCAATGCACTCCAAAACATCCTATTGCAGAGTCCAAGAAAACAGTGTTAGCAAACTGTTCGATGAAAAGAACAGTGTAACTCTGTGAGAAGAATTCACACATCACAAAGCAGTTTCTCTGAAAGCCTCTTTTTGATTTCTACCTGAGAATATTTCCTTTGTCACTGTAGGCTTCAATGGGCTCTAAAATATCCTATTGCAGATTTCATGAAAACATTGTTAAAAAACTGCTCAATGAAAAGTATGTTGAAACTCTGTGAGATAAATTCACACACCACAAAGCAGTTTCTCAGAAAGCTTCTTTCTAGATTTTATCTGAGGATATTTCCTTTTTCACTATAGGCCTCAAGGCATTCCCAAATATCCCTTTGCAGAGTCCATGAAAACAGTGTTACCAAACAGCTCCATGGAAAGAATTGTGTAACTCTGTGACATGAATTGAAACTTCACAAAGTGGTTTCAAAGAAAGGTTCTTTCTGGTTTTTATATGAGGATATTTCCTTTTCCAATGTTGGCTTCAATGCCCTCCCAAATATCCCATCTCAGGCACCACAAAAACCTTGATGTCAATGTGCTTCCTCAACAGAAATGCTACCTCTATGAGATGAATGCAAACATCACAAAGGAGTTTCTCTGAAAGCTTCTCTCCAGATGTAACCTAGAGAAATTTTTTTCATCTTAGGCCTCTATGCGCTCCCAAATATCCCTCTGCAGATTCCACAAAACAGTGCTAACAAACTGCACCATGAAAAGAATGATGTGACTCTGTGAGGTAAATTGACAAATCACAAAGCAGTTTCTCAGCAAGTTTCTTTCTAGTTTTTATCTGAGGATATTTCTTTTTCCACCATAGACTTCAAAGTGCTCCCAAATATCCCTTCTCAGACAACACACAGTGGTGCCAAAGTGCTCCCTGAACAGAAACATATAGCTCATGAGATGAATGCACACATCACAAAGGAGTTTCTCAGAAAGCTTCCCTCCAGTATTTAACTGAATATATTTCCTTTTTGCCATTGGACTCTATGCGCTCCCAGATATCCCTTTGCAGATTCCACAAAAACCGTGTTACCAAACTGCTCAGTGAAAACAAAATTGAAACTCTGTGAGTTGAATTCACCCATCACAAAGCAGTTTCTCAGAAAGCTTCTTTCTAGTTTAAACCTGATGATATTTCCTTTTTCACCGTAGGCTTCAATGTGCCTCCAAATGTCTCCTCTCAGATACCATAAAAACAGTGATGACGAACTGCTCGATCAAGAAAAAGGTTAAACTCTATGATATGAATGCACACATCAGAAAACCGTTTCTCAAAATCTTTTCTCCAGTTTTTATTTGAAGTTATTTCCTTTTCACTCTAGGCCTCTAGAAGCTCCCGAATATCCCTTTGCAGATTCCATAAAAACAGTGCTACCAATCTGATCTATGAAAAGAATCATGTAACTCTGTGAGATGAATTCATAAATAAAAAACAGTTGGTCAGAAAGCTTATTTCTAGTTTTCATCTAAGAATATTTCCGTTGTCACCCTAAGCTTCAATGCGCTCCAAAATATCCCATTGCAAATTCCAGCAAAACAGTGTTAGGAAACTCATCAATGTAAAGAACAGTGTATCTCTGTGAGATGAACTCACACATCACAAAGCAGTTTCTCAGAAAGCTTCTTTTTGGTTTTTATCTAAGGGTATTTCCTTTTTCACTGTAGGCCTCAATGTGCTACCAAATATCCCTTTGCAGATTCTACAAAAACAGTGTTATCAAACTGCTCCATGAAAGGAAAGGTGTAACTCTGTGAGATGAATTCACACATCACAAAGAACTTTCTCAGAAAGCTTCTTTCTAGTTTTTATATGAGGATATTTCCTCTGTCACCATAAGCTTCAATGGGCTCCAAAATACCCCTTTGCAGATTCCAAGGAAACAGTGTTAGTAAACTGCTCAATGAAAACTACAGTGTAATACTGTGAGATGAATTTACACATCACAAAGCAGTTTCTCACAAAGATTCCTTCTACTTTTTAACTGACATCATTGTCTTTTTCACCATAGGTCTCCATGCACTCCAATGTATACCTTTGCAGATTCCACCAAAACAGTTTTAGCACACTAAACAATTAAAAGAATGATGTAACTCTGTAGGATGAATTCACACACTACAAAAAAGTTTCTCAGAAATCTTTCTAGTATACATCTGCGGATATTTCCTTTGTCAACATGGACTTCAATGCGATCCAAAATATCCCTTCTCAGGTTCCCCTAAAACAGTGCTACCAAACTGATCCATGAAAAGAATCGTGTAACTCCGTGAGATGAGTTAACACTTCACAAAGCAGTTTCTCAGACAACATCTTTCTAGTTTTTATGTGAGCATACTTCCTATGTCACCATAAGCTTCAATGTGCTCCAAAGTATCCCATTGCAGATTCCAAGAAAACAGTGTTTACAAACTAATCAAATAAAAGAACAGAGTAAATCTTTAGATGAATTCACACATCACCATGCAGTTTCTCAGAAAGCTTCTTTCTAATTTTTATATGAGCATATTCTGTTTTTCACTATAGGTCTGATTGAGGTCCCAAACATCCCTGTGCAGATTCCTCGAAAACAGTGTTAGCAAACTGCTCAAAGAAAAGAATGGTGTAATTCTATGAGATGAATTCACACATCACAAAGCAGTTTCTCGGAAAGCTCCTTTCTACTTTTTATATGAGGATCTTTCCTTTGTCTCCCTAACCTTCAATGCGCTGTGAAATATTAAAATGAAGATCCCAAGAAAACAGTTTTAGCTAACTGCTCAATGAAAAGAACAGTGTAACACTGTGAGATGAATTCACACATCACAAATTGTTTTCTCTGAAAGCTTCTTTCTAGTGTTTACATGAGAATATTCAGTTTTTCACCATAGGCCTCATGGGACCCCCTATATATCCCCTTGCAAATTCCACGAAATCCATGTTAGCAAACTGCTCAATGAAAAGAACGGTGTAACTCTTTGAGATTAATTCACAGATTGCAATGCAGTTTCTCAGAATCCTTCTTTCTAGTTTTTATCTGAGAATACTTTCTTTTTCACCATAGGCCTCAATGCACTCCCTAATATCCCTTTGAAGATTCCATGAAACAGGGTTAGCAAACTGCTCCATGAAAAGAAAGGTGTAAATCTGCGAGTTGAAATCACACATCACAAAGAACTTTCTCAGAAAACTTCTTTCTAGTTTTTATCTCAGGATAATTCCTTTGTCACCATAAGCTTCAAGGCAATCCAAATTGTCCCTTCTCAGATTCTCCAAAAACAGTGCTACCAAACTGCTTCAAGAAAAGAGTGGTGTAACTCTGTGAGATGAATTCACAAATCACAAAGCAGTCTCTCAGAAAGCTTCTTTCTAATTTTTGTCTGAGGTTGCTTCCTTTATCACCATAAGCTTCAAAGCACTGCAAAATATCCTATTGCAGATTCCCCGAAAACAGGGTTCACTAACTGTTCAATGAAGAGAACTGTGTAACTCTGTGAGATGAATTCACACATCACAAAGCAGTTTCCCAGAAAGTTTCTTTCTAATTTTTATATGAGGGTATTTCCTTTGTCACCATAAACTTCAGCACACTCCAAAATATCCCACTGCATATTCCAAGAAAACAGTGTAAGCAAACTGCTAAGTGAAAAGAACAGTGTAACTGTGCGAAATGAATTTACACATCACAACGCACCTTCTCAGAAAGCTTCCTTCTAGTTTTTATCTGAGGATTTTTTTTTTTCACCACAGGCTTCAATCTGATCCCAATATCCCTTGCAGATCCCATGAAAATAATGTTATTCAACTGCCCCATGAAAAGAAAGGTGTAACTCTGTGAGGTGAATTCGCACATCACAAAGAAAGTTCACAGATAGCTTCTTTCTAGTTTGTATCTGAGGATATATCCTTTGTTAAACTAGGCTTCTGTACAATCCAAAATATCCCTTTTCCGATACCCCAATAACAGTGCTACCAAACTGATCCATGAAAATAATCGTGTAACTCTGTGAGAAGAATTCACAAATCTCAAAGGAGTTTCTCAGAAAGCTTCTTTCTAATTTTTATATGAGCGTATTTCCTTTGTCACCCTTAGCTTCAATGCACTCTGAAATATCCCTTTGCAGATTCCACGAAAACAGTTTTAGGAAACTTCTCAATGAAAAAGGCAGTGTAACATTGTGAGGTGAATTCACACATCAAAAAGCAGTTTCCTATAAACCTTCTTTCTAGTTTTTATCTGACGATATGTCCTTTTTTACCATGGTTCTCTAGGCGCTCCAAATATCCCTTTGTAGATTCCACGAAAACAGTGTTAGCAATCAGCTCAATGAAAAGAAAGCTGTAACTTGGTGAGAGGATTTCACACACAAAAAAGAACTTTCACATAAAGCTTCTTTCTAGTTTTTTTTCTGAGAATATTTCCTTTGTCACCATAGGATTCAATGCAATCCAAAATATCCCTTCTCAGATTCCCCAATAACAGTGCAACCAATCTCCCCCATGAAAAGAATTGTGTAACTCTTTGAGATGAATTCACAAATCACAAAGCAGTTTCTCAAAAAGCTTCTTTCTAGTTTATCTCAGGATATTTCCTTTGTTGCTTTAATCTTCAATGCACTCCGAAATATCCCATTGCACATTCCAACGAAACACTGTTAGCAAACTGCTCAATGAAAAGAACAATGTAACTCTGTGAGGTGAATTCACCCATCACTAAGCAGTTTTCCAGAAAGATTCTTCTGTTTTTATCAAAGGATATTTTCTTTTTCACCGTAGGCCTCAAAGCACTCCAAAATATCCCTTCGTGGTTTCCACAAAAACAGTGTTATCAAACACTGCAATGAAAACAACGGTGTAACCCTGTGAGGGGAATTCATACATCATAAAGCAGTTTCTCATAAAGTTTTTTCTAGTTGTTATCTGAGAATATTTCCTTTGTCACCATAGTCTTCAATGTGATAAAAATATCCCTTCTCAGATTCCCCCAAAACAGTGCTACCAAACTGCTCCATGAAAAGAATTGTGTAGTTCTGTGAGTTGAAATCACATATCAAAAGGAAGTTTCTCAGAAAGCTTCTTTCTAGTTTTTGTCTGAGGATATTTCCTATGTCACTATAGGCTTCCATGCAATTCAAAATATCCTTTCTCAGATTACCCAAAAACAGTGCTACCAAACTGCTCCATGGAAATTATCATGGAACTCTGTGAGATGAATTCACAAATCACAAAACAGTTTCTCAGAAAGGTTTTGTCCAGTTTTTATCAGCGTATATTTCCTTCGTCACCATAAGCTCAATGCACTCCGAAATATCACATTGCGGTTTACAAGAAAACAGTGTTGGCAACCTGCTCATTGAACAGAAGAGTGTAACTCTGTGAGATGAATTCACACATTACAAAGCAGTTTCTCAGAAAGCTTCTTTCTAGTTTTTGTCTGAGGATATTTCCTTTGTCACCATAGGCTCCAATGCGCTCCCAAATATTCTACTGCAGATTCAACAAATACAGTGTTTTCAAACTGCCCAATGAAAAGAACAGTGTAACTCTGTGAGATGAACTCACGAATGACAAACCAGTTTCTTAGAAAGCTTTTTTATAGTTTTTATCAGAGTATATTTCCTTTGTCACCATAAGCTTCAATGCGCTCCAAAATATCCAATTGCAGATTCCAAGAAAACAGTGTTAGCAAACTGCTCAATGAAAAAAACATTGTAACTCTCTGAGATGAAGTCACAAATCACAAAGCAGTTTCTCAGAAAGATTCTTTCTAGTTTTTATGTGAGGATATTTCCTTTTTCACCATAGGTCTCAAAGTGCTCACAAATATCCCTCTGCAGATTCGAAAAAGAAGTGTTAGCAAACTGCTAATGAAAAGAAAGGTGAAACTCTCTGAAATGAATTCATACATCACAAAGAACTTTCTCTGAAAGCTGCTTTCTAATTTTTTCTGAGGGTATTTACTTTTTCACCATTTGTCTGGTGTCTTTCAACTTTTTATCTGAGGAAAGTTTATTTTTCACTATAGGCATCAAAGGACTCCAGAATATTGCATTGCAGATTTCATGAAAATAGTGTTAGCAAACTGCTCCAGGAAAAGAAAGGTGTTACTCTGTGAGATGAATTCACACATCACAAAGAGTTTTTCCAGAAAGCTTCTTTCTAGTTTTTATCTGAGGATATTTAATTTGTCAACACAGGCTTCAATGTGATCCAAAACATCCCTTATCAGATTCCCCAAAAACACTGCTAAGAAACTCTTCCATGAAGAGCATCGTGAAACTCTATGAGGTGAATTAACACATCAGAAAATTGTTTCTCAGAAAGATCCTTTCAAGTTTTTATATGAGAATATTTCTTTTGTCACCATATGTCTCAAAGCACTCTCAAGTATCTCTTTGCAGATTCCAAGAAAACAGTGTTAGCAAAGTGCTCAATGAAAAGAACACTGTAACTCTGTGAAATGAATTCACACATCACAAAGCAGTTTCTCAGGAAGTTTCTTTCTAGTTTATATCTGATTATAGTTCCTTTGTCTCCATAGGCTTCAATAAGATCCAAAATATCTGTCTCAGATTCCCCAAAAACAGTGCTACCAAACTGCTCCATGAAAAGAACTGTGTAACTCTGTGACATGAATTCATAAATCACAGAGCAGTCTCTCAGAAAGCTTCCTTTTGGTTTTTATCTAAGAATATGTCTTTTGTCACCATAGGCTGCAAAGCCCTCACAAATATCCTATAGCAGATTTCACGAAAACTGTGTTATCAAACTGCTCATTGCCAGGAATGGTGTAATTCTGTGAGATGAATTCACACATCACAAAGCAGTTTCTCAGAAAGCTTCTTTCTAGTTCTTATCTGAAGACAATTCCTTTGTCATTATAGGCCTCAATGTGTTCCCAAATATCCCATTGCATACTCCACAAAAACAATTATGACAAACGGCTCCATGAAAGGAATGGTGTAACTCTGTGAGATGAATTCTGACATCACAAAGACCTTTCTCAGAAAGCTTCTTTCTAATTTTTAACTGAGGAGATTTCCTTTGTCCCCAGAAGCTTCAATGCGATCCAAAATATCTGTTCTCAGATTCCCCAAAAACAGTGCTGCCAATGCTCCATGAAAAGTATTGTGTAACTCTGTGAGATGTATTATCACATCACAAAGCACTTTCTGATAAAGCTTCTTTCTAGTTTTTGTATGAGGATTTTCCTGTAACCATAAGCTTCAATGCGCTCCCAAATATCCCATTGCTGATTCCAAGAAAACTGTGTTAGCAAACTACTCATTGAAAAGAACAGTGTAACTCTGAGATGAATTCACACATCACAAAGAACTTTCCCAGAAAGCTTCTTTCTAGTTGCTCTCTGAGGTTATTTCCTTTGTCACCATAGGCTTCAATGTGATCCAAAATATTCCTTCTCAGATTTACGAAAACAGTGCTACCATACTGATCCATGAAAAGAATCATGTAATTCCGTGAGATGAATTAACACATCACAAAGTGGTTTGTCAGAAAATTTCTTCCTAGTTTTTATCTGAGGATATTGCCTTTATCGCCATAGGCCTCAGAGCACTCCCAAATATCCCTTGGGTGATTCCACAAAAACACTGTTAGCAAACTGCTCCATGAAAAGTAACGTGTAACTCTGTGAGATGAATTCACACATCTCAAAGAACTTTCTCAGAAACCTTCTTTCTTGTTTTTGTCTGAGGATATTTCCTTTGTCACCATGGGCTTCCATGCACTCCGAAATACCCTATTGCAGATTCCACGAGAAACGTGTTATCCAACTGCTCAACAAAAAGAGTGGTGTAACTCTGTGAGATGAAATCACACCTCACAAAGCATTTCTCAGAAAGGTTCCTTCTAGTTTTTATCTGAGGATACTTCTTCACTATAGGCTTCAATGCATTCCCAAATGTCCCTTTGAATATTCCAGGAAAACAGTGTTAGCAAACTGCTCCATGAAAAGAAAGGTGTAACACTGTGAGGTGAATTCACTCATAACAAAGAACTCTCTTAAAGCTTCTTTCTACTGATAATCTGAGGACATTTCCTTTGTCACCATAGGCTTCAATGAGATCCAAATATACCTTCTCAGATTGACAAAAACAGTGCTAACAAAGTGATCCATGAAACGAATCTTATAACTCCGTGAGATTAATTCACAAATCACAAAGCAGTTTCTCAGAAAGCTTCTTTCTAGTTTTTGTCTGAGGATATTTCCTTTAAACCATAGGCTTCAATGAGATCTAAATATACCTTCTGAGATTAACCAAAAAGTGTACAAGCAAACTGCATCATGAAAAGAAATATGTAACTTTGTGAGATGAATTCACAAATCACAAAGCAGTTACTCTCAAAGCTTCTTTCTAGTTTTTATCTGAGGATAATTCCTCTGTCACCATAGGACTAAACGCACTTGTAAATATCCCTTTGTAGATTCCATGAAAACAGTGTTAGCAAACTGCTCCTAGAAAAGAAAGGTGTAACTCTATGAGATGAATTCACACTTCACCAAGAAGATTCTGAGAAACTTTCTTTCTAGTTTTTAACTGAGGATATTTCCTTTTTCACAATAGACTTTAAGGCAATCCAAAATATCCCTTCTCAGATTCCATAAAAACAGTGCAACCAAACTGCTGCATGAAAAGTATCGTGTAACTCCACGAGATGGATTCATACATCACAAAGCAGCTTCTCAGAAAACTTCTTCATAATTTTTATCAGAGTATGTTTCCTTTGTCACCACAGGCTTCAAAGTGATCCAAAATATCCCTTTTCAGATACTCCAAGTACAGTGCTACCAAACTGCTCTTTGAAAAGAATCGTGTAACTCTGTGAGATGAAATCCCAAATCACAAGGCAGTTTCTCAAAAACATTCTATCCAGTTTTTGTCTGAGGTATTTCCTTCATCAAAATAAGCTTCAATACACTCCGATATATCACTTTGCACATTCCACGAAAAGAGTGTTTGTAAACTGCTCCATGAAAAGAGAGGTGTAGCACTGTGAGATGAATTCACACATCACAAAGAACTTTCTCAGAAAGCTTCTTTCTCATTTTTATCTGAGGATATTTCCTTTGTCACTATAGGCTTCAAAGCAATAAAAAATATCCTTTCTCAAATTCCCCAGAAACAGTTCTAACAGACTAATTCATGAAAAGAATCATGCAACACTGTGAGATGAATTAACACAGCTCAAAGCAGTTTTTCAGAAACCTTCTTTCTAGTTTTTATATGAGGATAATTCCTTTGTCACTATACACTTCAATGCGATCCATAGTATCACACTGCAGATTCCAAGAAAACAGTGTTAGAATACTGCTCAATGAAAAGAACAATGCAATTCTGTGAGATGAATTCCTACATCACAAAGCAGCTTCTCAGAAAGCTTCTTTTCGTTTTTTATCTGAGGATATTTATTTGTCACCATAGGTTTCAATGTGCTCCCAAATATCTAATCACAGATTCCACGAAAACTGTGTTATCAACCTGCTCAATGAAAAGAACGGTGTAGCTCTCTGAGATAAATTCACATATCACAAAGCAGTTTCTCAGAAAGCTTCTTTCTAGTTTTTATATAATGATAATTTCTTTGTCACTGTAAGCTTCAATATGCTCAGAAATCTACCATTGCAGATTTCAAGGCAACAGTGTTAGCAGACTGCTAAATGAAGAAAACAGTGTAACACTGTGAGATGAATTCACACATTACAAAGCCGTTTCTCAGAAAGCTTCTTTCTAGTTTTAATCTGAGGATAATTCCTTTTTCACCATAGGCCTCAATACATCCCAAATATCCCTTCGCAGATTCCACAAAAACTGTTTGCAAACTGCTCCTTGAAAAGAAAGGTGTATATCTGTGAGACGAATCTCACATCCCAAAGAAGTTTCTCAGAAAGTTTCTTTCTGATTTTTATCTGAGGATATTTCCTTAGTCACCATAGGCTCCATGATGTTCCAAAATATCCCTTCTCAGATTCCCCAAAAACAGTGCTACCAAACTGATTCATGAAAGGAATCATGTAACCCTGTGAGATGAATTAACACATCATAAAGCAGTTTATCAGAGGGCTTCTTTCTAGTTTTTACATGAGGGTATTTCCTTTGTCACCATAAGCTTCAGTATGCTCCAAAATATGCCATTGTAGATTCCAAGAAAACAATGCTAGCAAACTGCTCCATGAAAAGAACAGTGTAACTCTGTGCCTTGAATTCAAACATCAGAAAGCAGATTCTCAGAAAGCTTCTTTCTCGTTTTTCTAAGAGGATATTTCCTTTTTCACTATAGGCCTCAATGTGCTTCCAAATATCCCTTTTCTGATTCCACAAAAACAGTGTTAGCAAATTTATCCATGAAAAAATAAGGTGTAACTCTGTGAGATGAATTCACACATCACAAAGAACTTTCTCAGAAAGCTTCTGTCTAGTTTTTATATAAGCATAATTCCTTTTTCACCATAGGCCTCAATGAGCTCTAAAATATACCTTTGCAGATTGCACAAAAACAGTGTTTGCACACTGTTCAATGAAAAGGACGGTGTAACTGTGTGAGATAAATTCACATATCACAATGCAGTTTCTCAGAAAGCCTCTTTCCATTTTTTATCTGAGGATATTGAGTTTTTCACCATAGCCCACAATGCGCTCCAAAATATCCCTTTGCAGATTCCATGAAAATAGTATTAACAAACTGCTCCATGAAAGAAAAGTGTAAACCTGTGAGATGAATTCACACATCCCAAAGCAGTTTCTCAGAAAGATTCTTTTTGGTTTTTCTCTGAGGATATATCCTTAGTCACCATAGGCTTCAATGCACTCCCAAATATCCTATTGCAGATTTCACGAAAATAGTATTATCAAACTGCTCCATGAAAGCAAAGGCACAACTCTGTGAGATGAATTGACACAACACAAAGCAGTTTCTTAGAAAGCTTCTTTTTGGTTTTTAACTGAGGATATTTCCTTTGTCACCACAGGTTTCAATGCACTCTCAAATATCCTATTGCATATTCCACAAAAACGGTGTTATCAATCTGTTCAATGAAAAGAATGGTGTATCTCTATAAGATGAATTCACATATTACAAAGCAGTTTCTCAGAAATCTTCTTTCTAGTTTTAATCTCAGTATATATCCTTTTCCACTACAGGCCTCATTGCGCTCCCAAATATCCCTTTGCAAATTCAATGAAAACTGTGTTAGCAAACAACTTCATGAATGGAAAGGTGTAAATCTGTGACATGAATCCAAACATCACAAAGAACTTTCTCAAAATGATTCTTTCTAGTTTTTATCTGAGGATATCTCTTTTGTCACCATAGGCTTCAGTGCAATCCAAAATATCCCTTCTCAGATTCCCCAAAAACAGTGCTACCAAACTGCTCCATGAAAAGGATCACGTAAGTCTGTGATATGAATTCAGAAATCAAAAGGCAGTTTCTCAGAAACCTTCTTTATATTTTTTGTCTGAGAATATTTCCTTTATCACCATAATCTTCAATGTGCTCAGAAATACCCCACTGCAGATTCCAAGAAAACAGTGTTAGCAAACTACCCCATGAAAAGAACAGTGTAACTCTGTGAGATAAATTAACATATCACCAAGGACTTTCTCACAAAGCTTTCTTCAATTTTATGTCTGAGGACATTTCTTTTCTCACCATAGGCCACAAGGCACTCCCAAATATCCCTTTGCAGATTCCACTAGAACAGGCTTAGCAAAACCGCTACATGAAAATTGAGGTGTAACTCGGTGAGATCAATTCACACAAAACAAAGTCCTTTCTCAGAGAGTTTCTTTGTACCTTTTGTCTGAGGATATTTCCTTTGTCACCATAGGCTTCAATGCGATCCAATATATCCCTCCTCAGAGTCCATAAAAACAGTACTACCAAACTTCTCCATGAAAAGAATTGCATAACTCTGTGACATGAATTCTCAAATGACAAAGCAGTTTCTCAGAAATCTTCTATCTAGTTTTTCTCTGTGGATATTTCTTTTGTCACCGTTGGCTTCAGTGTGCTCCCAAATATCCTATTGCAGATTCCAGGAAAATGTATTATCAAACTGCTCAATGAAAAGAACAGTGTAATTCTGTAAGGTGAATTCACATATCAGAAATCAGTTTCTCAGAAAGCTTCTTTCTAGTTTTTATCTGAGGATATATCCTTTGTCACCATAGGCTTCAATTCACTATGAAGTATCCTACTGCAGATTCCAAGAAAACAGTGTTAGCAAACTGCTTAATGAAGAAAACAGTGTAACTCTCTGACTTGAATTCACATACACAAAGCAGTTTCCTAGAAAGCTTCTTTATAGTTTTTATCTAAGCATATTTCCTTTTTCATAATAGGCCTCAATGTACTCCCAAATATCCCTTGCAGATTCCAGGAAAACAGTGTTAGCAAACTGCTCCATGAAAAGAAAGGTGTATTTCTGTGAGATGATATGCATCACAAAGAACTTTTTCAGAAAGCATCTTTCTAGTTTTTATCTGAGGTTAATTGCTTTGTCACCATAAACTTCAATGCACTCAGAAATATCCCATTGCCGATTCCAAGAAAATATTGTTAGCATACTGCTCCATGAAAAGAAAGGTGTAAATTTGTGAGATGAATTCACACATCACAAAGCAGTTTCTCAGATAGCTTCTATTTGGTTTTTGTCTGAGGATATTTCCTTTGTCACAGTAGGCTGCAATGCAATTCAAAATATCTCCTCTCATATTCCCCAAAAAGAGTGCTACCAAATTGGTCCATCAAAAGTATGGTGTAACTATGTCAGATGAATTCACACATCACAAAGCTGTTTCTCAGAAAGCTTCTTTCTAGTTTTTATCTCAGCATATTTTCCTTTACATCATATTCCTCAGAGCGCTCCATAATATCCTAATGCAGAGTCCACGAAAAAAGTGTTAGCAGACTTCTCAATGAAAAGAATGGTGTAACTCTGTAGGAAAAATTCACACATCACAAAGCAGTTTCTCAGATAGCTTCTATTTGGTTTTTGAGGATATTTCCTTTGTCACAGTAGGCTTCAATGCAATTCAAAATATCTCCTCTTATATTCCCCAAAAAGAGTGCTACCAAACTGGTCCATCAAAAGTATGGTGTAACTATGTGAGATGAATTCAAACATCACAAAGCTGTTTCTCAGAAAGCTTCTTTCTAGTTTTTATCTCAGCATATTTTCCTTTACATCATATTCCTCAGAGCGCTCCATAATATCCCAATGCAGATTCCACGAAAAAAGTGTTAGCAGACTTCTCAATGAAAAGAATGGTGTAACTCTGTAGGAAAAATTCACATATCACAAAGCAGTTTAACAGAAAGTTTCTTTTTGGTTATATGAGGATATTTCCTTTGTCACCATAGGCTTAAATGCAATTCAAAATATCCCTTCTCAGATTTCCCAGAAACAGTGCTACCAAACTGCTCCATGAAAACAGTGGTATGACTCTGTGAGATGAATTCACATATCACAAAGCTGTTTCTCAGAAAGCGTCTTTCAAGTTTTTATCTGAGGATACTTCCTTTGTCACCCTAGGCTTCAATGTGATCCAAAATATCCCTACTCAGATTTCCCATAAACAGTGCTAAAAAATTGATCCATAAAAATAATCAAGTAACTCTGTGAGATGAATTAATACATCAAAAAGCAGTTTCTCGGAAAGTTTCTTTCTAGTTTTTATATGAATGTATTTCATTTTTCACCATGAACTTCAATGCACTCTGAAGTATCCCACTGCAGATTCCTAGAAAACAGTGTTAGCAAACTGTTCAATGAAAACAACAGTGTAACTCTGTGAGATGAATACACACTTCACAAAACAGGTTCTCATAAAACTTCTTTCTAGTTTTCATCTGAGGATATTTCCTTTTCCACCATAGGACTCAGTGCACTCCCAAATATCCCTTTGCAGACTGCAAGAAAACAGTGTTAGCAAACTGATCCATGAAAAGAAAGGTGTAACTCTGTGAGATGACTTCACACATCACAAAAAAGTCTCTCTGAATGCTTCTTTCTAGTTTTAATCTGAGGATATTTCCTTTGACACTGTAGGCTTCACTGCAATCCAAAACAGCCCTTCTCAAATGCCCCAAAAACAGGGCTACCAAACTGCTCCATGAAAAGAAAGGTGTAACTCTGTGAGATGAATTCAGAAATCACAAAGCAGGTCCTCAGAGAGCATCTTTCTAGTTTTTGTCTGAGGATATTTTCTTTGTAACCATAAGCTTCAAAGTGCTCCGAAATATCCCATTGCAGATTCCAAGAAAACAGTGTTAGCAGACTGCTCAATGAAAATAACAGGGTAATGCTGTGAGATGAATTCACATATCACAAAGCAGCTTCTCAGAAAGATTCTTTCGAGTTTTTGTCTGAGGATATTTCTTTTGTCACCATAGGTTTCAATGCACTCCCAAATATTCTATTTCAGACTCCACAAAAACAGTGTTATCAAATGGCTCAAAAAAAAGCACGGTGTAGGTCTGAGAGATGAATTCACCCATCACAAATCAGTTTCTCAGAAAACTTCTTTCTAATTTTTATCTGAGTGTATTTCCTTTTTCACCATAGACCTCAGTGTGTTCCCAAATATCCCTTTACAGATTCCATGAAAACAGTGTTAGCTAACTGCTCCATAAAAACAAAGGTGTATTTCTGTGAGGTGAATTCACACAACACAAAGAAATTAGTCAGAAAGCACCTGTATAGCTTTTTTCTGAGGATATTTCCCTAGTCAACATAGACTTCAATGACATCCAAAATATTCCTTCTCAGATTCCCAAAAAAACAGTGCTATAAAACTGATCCGTGAAAAGAATCGTGTAACTCAGTGAGATGAATTCACAAATCACAAAGCAGTTTCTCAGAAAATATATTTCTAGTTTTTGTCTGATTATATTTCCTTTTCCACAACAAGTTTCAATGCGCTTCAAAATATCTCATTGCAGATTCCAAGAAAACAGTGTTAACAAACTGCTCAATGAAAGGAAGACTGTAACTCTGTGAACTGAATTCACACATCACAAAGCAGTTTCTCAGAAAGTTTCTTTTTGGATTTTCTATGAGGATATTTTCTTTGTCACCTTAGGCTTCAATGCGCTCCCAAATATCCTATTGCAGATTCCACAAAAACAGTGTTATCAAAGTGCTCCATGAAAAGAACGGTGTAACTCTGTGAGAAGAAATCACACATCACAAAGCAGTTTCTCAGAAAGCTTCCTTTTGGTTTTCCTATGAGGTTATTTCCCATTTCAATATAGGCCTCAATGCGTTCCCAAATATCCCTTTGCCATTTCCACGAGAACTGTGTTAGCAAACTCACTCATGATAAGAAAGGTGTAACTCTGTGAGATGAATTCACTCATCACAAAGAACTTTCTCACATAGACTCTTTCTAGTTTTTATCTGAGGATATGTCCTTAGTCACCATAGGTTTCAATGCAATCCAAAATATCCCTTCTTAGATTCCCAAATAACAGTACTACCAAACTGATCCATGAAAGCAATTGTGTACCTCTGTCAGATGAATTAACACATCACAAAGTGATTTCTCAGAAACCTTCCTTCTAGTTTTTATATGAGAATATTTCCTTTGTCACCATAAGCTTCAATGCACTCCAAAACATCCCATTGCAGAGTCCAAGAAAACAGTGTTAGCAAACTGCTCAATTAAAAAAACAGTGTAATTCTCTGACATGAATTCACACATCACAAAGCAGTTTCTTGAAAGTTTCTTTCTAGTTTTTGCCTGAGAATATTTCCTTATTCACACTAAGCTTCAATGTGCTCCTAAATATGCCATTGTAGATTCCAAGAAAACAGTGTTAGCTAACTACTCCATGAAAACAACAATGAAAGTCTGTGCATTGAATTCAAACATCACAAAGCTGATTCTCAGAAAGCTTCTTTCTAATTTTTCTATGAGGATATTTCCTTTTTCAGTATAGACCTCAATGTGCTCCCAAATATCCATCTGCAGGTTCCACGAAAACAGTGTTAGCAAACTTCTCCATGAAAAGAAAGGTGTAACTCTGTGAGATGAATTCACATACAATAAAGAACTTTATCAGAAAGTTTCTTTATAGTTTTTATCTGAGGATATTTCCTTTGTCACCATAGGCTTCAATGTGATCCAAAATATCCCTTCTCAGATTCCCCCAAAACAGAGCTATCAAACTGATCCATGAGAAGAATCGTGTAACACTGTGCAATGAATTCACAAATCACAAAAAAGTTTCTCAGAATGTTTCTATCTAGTTTTTGTCTGAAGATATTCACTTTTTCACAATAAACTTCAATGTGCTCTGAAATATCCCATTGTAGATTGCAAGAAAACAGTGTTAGCAAACTGCTCAATGAAAAGAACAGTGTAACTCTGTGAATTGAATTCACACATCACAGAGCAGTTTCTCAGAAAGCTTCTTTTTGGTTTTTCTATGGGGATATTTCCTTTGTTACCATAGGCTTCAATGCACTCCCAAATATCCTATTGCAGACTCCAGGAAAACAGTTTTATCATACGTCTCAAAGAAAAGAATGGTGTAACTCTGTGAGAACAGTTCACCCATAACAAACCAGGTTCTCAGAAATCTTTGTAGTTTTTATCTGAGGATATTTCCTTTTTCTCCATAGGATTCAATCACACATCACAAAGCAGTCTCAGAAAGCTTCTTTCTAGTTTTTGTCTGAGGATATTTCCTTTTTTACAATAAGCTTCAGTGTGCTCCAAAATATGCCATTGCAGATTCCCAGAAAACAGTGTTACCAAACTGCTTAACGAAAAAATCAGTGTAACTCTGTGACTTGATTTCACATATCACAAAGCAGTTTTTCAGAAAGCTTCTTTCTAGTTTTTCTATGAGGATATTTCCTTTTTCTCCATAGGATTCAATGCGCTCCCAGATATCCCTTTGCAGATTCCAAGAAAACAGTGTTAACACACTGCTTGATGAAAACAAAGGTGTAAATCTGTGAGATGAATTCACACATCTCTAAGAACTGTCTCAGAAAGCTTCTTTTTAGTTGTTACTGAAGATAATTTCTTTGTCACCCTAGGCTTCAATGCAATCCAAAATATAACTACTCACATACCCGAAAAACAATACTAAAAAATTGATCCATGAAAAGAACCGTGTAACTCTGTGAGATAAATTAACACGTCACAAAGCAGTTTCTCAGAAAGTTTCTTTCTGGTTTTTATATTAATATATTTGCTTTGTCTATGTAAGCTTCAATGTGCTCCAAAGTATCCCAATGCAGATTCCACAAAAACAGTGTTAGCACACTGCTCCACGAAAATAAAGGTGTAAATCTGTGAGATGAATTCACACATCTCTAAGAACTTTCTTAGAAAGCTTCTTCATAGCTTTTATCTGAGGATATTTCTTTTGTCACTATAGGCTTCAAATCGCTCTCAAATATCCTATTGCAGATTCCACAAAAACAGTGTTATCAAACTGCTCAACGAAAAGAACCCTGTAACACTGTGAGATGTATTCACAGATCAAAAAGCAGTTTCTCAGAAAGCTTCTTTATTATTTTTACCTGAGGATATTTCCTTATTCACTATATGCCTCAATGTATCCCAAATATCCCTTTGCAGATTCCATGAAAACAGTGTTAACAATCTGCTCCATTAAAGGAAAGGTGTAACTTTGTGATATGAATTCACACATCATAGAGAACTTTATCAGAAAGCTTTTTTCTAGTTATTATGTGAGGATGTTTCCGTTGTCACCATAGGCTTCAATGTGATCCAAAATGTAACTTCTTAGATTCCTCAAAAACAGTGCTACCAAAGTGATCCATGAAAAGGATCGTGTAACTCTGAGATGACTTAACACATCACAAAGCAGTTTCTCATAAAGCTTTCTAGTTTTTATATGCAGATATTTCTTTTGTCACTGTAAGCTTCAATGCACTCCAAAATATCCCATTTCAGATTCCAAGAAAACACTGTTAGCAAACTACTCAATGAAAAGAATTGTGTACCACTGTGCAATGAATTCACACATCACAGAAAAGTTTCTCAGAAAGTTTCTTTCTAGTTTTAACTGAGGATACTTCTTTATTCACTACAGGCTTCAATGTGCTCCAAAATATCCCTTTGCAGATTCCAAGAAAACAGTGTTAGCAAACTGCTCAATGAAAAGAGGAGTATAACTCTGTGAGATGAATTTACACTTCAGAAAGCAGTTTCTCAGAAAGCTTCTTTTTTCTTTTTATCTGAGGATATTTCCTTTGTCATCACAGGCTTCATTGTGCTCCCAAGTATCCTATTGCAGATTCCATGAGAAAAGTGTTATCAAACTACTCATTGAAAAGAATGGTGTAGCTTTGTGAGATGAATACACACACCATGAAGCAGTTTTTCAAAAAATTTCTCTCATTGTTTTCTGAGGATATTTCCTTTCTCACTCTAGGCCTCTATGCACTCCAAGTGTTCCTTTGCAGATTTCACGAAAACAGTGTTAGCAAACTGCTCCATAAAAAGAAAGGTGTAGCCCTGTGAGATGCATTCACACATCACAAAGAAGTTTCTCACAATGCTTCTTACCAGTTTTATCTGAGGACAGTTCCTTAGTCACCATAGGCTTCAATGGGATCCAAGTTATCCCTTCTCAGATTCCTCAACTGATCCAAGAAAAGTGTTGTGTAACACTGTAAGATGAATTAACATATCACAAAATGGGTTTTCAGAAAGCTTATTTCTAGCTTTTATATGAGGATATTTCCTTTGTCACCAAAGATTCAATGCACTCCAAAATATCCCATTGAAGACTGCAAGAAAACAGTGTTAGTAAACTGCTCAGTGAAAAGAGCAGTGTAATCTTGTGAGATAAATTCACATATCACAAAGCAGTTTCTCTGAAAGCTTGTTTTTGGTTTTATCTGAGTATATTTCCTTTGTCACCATAGGCTTTGATGATCTCCCAAATATCCTATTACAGAATCCACGAAAACTGGTTATCATACTGCTCAATGAATAGAATGGTGTAAATCTTTGAGATGAATTCACACATCACAAATCAGTTTCTCAGAAAGCTTCTTCCTAGTTTTTATCTGAGGATATTTCTTTTTTCACTGTAGGCCTCAACGTGCTCCCAAATATCCCTTTGCAGATTCCACACAAAGAGTGATACCAGACTGCTCCATGAAAAGAAAGGTGTATCTCTGTGAGATGAATTGAAACATCAAAATCAACTTTCTCAGTAAGCTACATTATAGTTTTTATCTGAGGATATTTCCTTTCTCACCAAAGGCTTCAATGTGATCCAAAATATTCCTTCTCAGATTCCCTAAAAACAGTGCTACCAATCTGCTCTATGAAAAGAATCATATAACTCTGTGAGATGAATTCAAAAATAACAAAGCAGTTTCTCAGAAAGTATCTTTCTAGTTTTGTCTGAGGATATTTTCCTTTTTGCAATAAGTTTCCATGTGCTCCGAAATATCTCACTGCAATTTCCAAGAAAGCAGTGTTAAGAAACTGTTCAAAGAATAGAGCAGTGTAACTATGTGAATTGAATTCACACGTCACAAAGCAGTTTTTCAGAAAGCTTCTTTTTGTATTTCTCTGAGGACATTTTCTTTGTCATCATAGGCTTCATCGTGCTCCAAAACACCCTATTGCAGATTCCACGAAAACAGTGTTATCAAACTGCTCAGTGAAATGTACAGTGTAACTCTGTGAGATGAATTCACACATTACAAAGCAGTTTCTCAGAAAACTTCTTTTTGGTTTTCCTATGAGGATATATCCTTTTTCACTACAGGTCTCAATGCACTCTCAAATAACTCTTTGCAGATTCCACAAAAACTGTGTTAGCAAACTGCTCTATGAAAATAAATTGTAACTCTGTGAGATGAATTCACACAACACAAAGACCTTTCTCAGAAAATTTCTTTCTAGTTTTTATTTGAGGATAAATTCCTTTTTCACCAAAGCCTCAATGCATTACCAAGTATCTCTTTGCAGATTCAATGAAAACAGTGTTAGCAATATGCTCCATGAAAAGAAAGATGTGACTCAGAGAGATGAATTCACACATCACAAAAGAGTTTCTCGGAACGCTTCTTTCTCGTTTTACTATGAGGATATTTCCTCTTTCACTATAATTCTCAATGTGCTCACAAATATCCCTTTGTAGATTCCATGAAAACAGTGTTAGCGAACTGCTCCATGAAAAGAAATTTGTAACTCTGTGATATGAATTCACACATCACAAAGAATTTTCTCAGAAAGCTTCTTTCTAGTTTTTATCTGAGGATATTTCCTTTGTCACCATAGGCTTCAATGCGATCCAAAACATCCCTTCTCAGATTCCCCAAAAACAGTGCTATCAAACTGATCCAAGAAAAGAATCATGTAACTCTGTGAGAAGAATTCACAAATCACAAAGCAGTTTCTCAGAAAGTATGTATCTAGTTTTTGTCTGAGGATAATTCATTTTAACAGTAAGTTTCAAAGCATTCTGAATATCCCATTGCAGATTCCAAGGAAACAGTGTTAACAAACTGCTCAATGAAAAGAACAGTGTAACTGTGTGAACTGAATTCACACATCACAAAGCAGTTTCTCAGAAAACTTTTATTTGGTTTTTATCTGATTATACTTTCTTTGTCACTATTTGCTTCAATGCACTCTCAAATATCCTCTTGCAGATTCCATGAAAACAGTTTTATCAATCTGCTCAATGAAAAGAACAGTGTAACTCTGTAAGATGAATTTACACATCAAAAAGCAGTTTCTCAGAGAGCTTCTTTTTGGTTTTTCCATGAGTATATTTCCTTTTTCAATATAGGCCTCAATGTGCTCCCTTGTATACCTTTACAGATTCCACGAAAACTGTGTTAGAAAACTGCTCCATGAAAGGAAATGTGTAACTGTGTGAGATGAATTCACACCTCTCAAATAACTTTCTCATATTGCTTCTTTATAGTTTTTATCTGAGGTTATGTCCTTTGTCACCATAGGCTTCAATGTGCTCTGAATTATCCCATTGCAGATTCCAAGAAAACAGTGTTAGCAAATTGCTCAATTAAAAAACAATGTAACTCTTTGACATGAATTCACACATCATAAAGCAGTTTCTCAGAAAGCTTCTTTATAGTTTTTATCTAAGCATATTTCCTTTTTCACAATAGACATCAATGTGCTCCCAAATATCCCTTTGCAGATTCCCTGAAAACTCTGTTAGCAAACTGCTCCATGAAAACAAAGGTGTAACTCTGTGAGACGAATTCCCACATCACAAGGAAGTTTCTCAGAAAGCATCTTTACAGTTTTTATCTCAGGATATTTCCTTTGTCACCATAGGCTTCAAAGCGATCCAAAATATCCCTCCTCTGATTCCCCAAAAACAGTGCTACCAAACTGATACATGAAAATAATCGTGTAACTCTGTGAGATGAACTAATGCCTCATAAAGCAGTTTCTCAGAAATCCTCCTTCTACTTAATGTCTGAGAATATTTCCGTTATCACCATAGGCTTCAATTCACCTCAAAGTATCCTATTGCAGATTCCACATAAAAAGTGTATTCAAATTGCTCAATGAAATGAACGGTGTAGCTCCGTGAGAAGAACTCAAACATCACAAAGCAGTTTCTCAGAAAGCTTCTTTCTAGTTTTTATCTGAGGATATTTACGTTTTCACTATAGGCCACAATGCGCTCCCAAATATCCCTCTGCAGATTACAAGAAAACCGTGGTAGCAAATTTCTCCATAAAAGATAGGCATAACATGTGAGGGGAATTCTCACCTCACAAAGAAGTTACTCAGAAGGCTTCTTTTTAGTTTTTAAGTGAGGATATTTCCTTTGTCACATTAAGATTCAATGTGATCCAAAATATCCCTTCTCAGATTCCAAAAAACAGTGATACTGAACTGCTCCATGACAAGAATCATGTAACTCTGTGAGATGAATTCACAAATCACAAACATCTTTCTCAGAAAGCTTCTTTCTCATTTTTTTCTGAGGATATTTCCTTTGTCACCGTCAGCTTCTATGCACTCCAAAATATTCCTTTGCAGATTCCAAGAAAACAGTGTTAGCAATATGTGCAATAAAAAGAACGGTGTAATTCTATGAGATGAATTCAAAAATTGCAAAGCAGTTTCTCAGAAAGTTTCTTTCTAGTTTTTGTCTGAGGATATTTCCTTTTTCAGCATAGGCCTCAATGTGTTCCCAAAAATCCCTTTGCCAATTCCAAGAAAACAGTGTAGGCAAACTGCTGAATGAAAAGAACAGTGTCACTATGAGAGATGAATTCATGCATCACAAAGTAGTTTCTCAGAAACCTTCTTTCTAGTTTTTATCTGCGGATATTTCCTTTTGCACCATGGGCCTCAATGCACACCCAAATATCCCTTTGCAGATTCTACGAAAACAGTGTTAGCAAACTACTCCATGAAATGACAGTTGTAACTCTGTGTAATGAATTCACACATCACAAAGAACTTTCTCAGAAAGGTTCTTTCTATTTTTTATTGGAGGATATTTCCCTTATCACCATAGACTTCAAGGTGATCCAAAATATCCCTTCTCAGATTCCCCAATAGCAGTGCTACCAAACTGCTTCATGAAAAGTATAGTGTAACCCTGTGAGATGAATTCACAAATCATAAAGCAGATTCTCAGAAAGCTTCTTTCTAGTTTTTATATGAGGATATTTCCTTTGTTACCATAAGCTTCAATGCACTCTGAAATATCCAGTTGCAGAATAAAGAATACAGTGTTAGCAAACGGTTCAATGAATAGAACAGTGTACCACTTTGAGATGGATTCACACATCACAAAGAAGTTTCTTGGAAAGATTCTTTCTAGTTTTTATCTGAGAATATTTCATTTTTCACCATAGGTCTCAATGCACTCCCAAACATCCCTTTGCAGATTCCATGAAAACAGTGTTAGCAAAACTGCTCAATGAAAAGAAAGGTGTAACTCTGTGTAATGAATTCATGCATCACAAAGAACTTTCTCAGAAAGGTTCTTTCTACTTTTTATTGGAGGATATTTCCTTTGTCACCTTAGACTTCAAGGCAATCCAAAAATCCCTTCTCAGTTTCCCCAATAGCAGTGCTACCAAACTGCTCCAAGAAAAGTATTGTGCAACCCTGTGAGATTAATTCACAAATCATAAAGTGGATTCTCAGAAAGCTTTTTTCTAGTTTTTTCTGAGGATACTTCTTTTGTTACAATAAGCTTCAAAATGCTCCAAAATATCCCATCGTAGATTCCAAGAAAACAGTGCTGACAAACTGCTGAATGAAAAGAACAGTGTAACTGTGTGAAGCTGTGAATTCACACATCACAAAGCAGTTTCTCGAAAGCTTCTTTCTAGTTTTTCTCTGAGGATATTTGTTTTTTTCAGTACAGGCCTCAAAGAGCTCTCAAATATCTCTTTGCAGATTCCAAGAAAACAGAGTTAGCAAAGTGCTCCAAGAATACAAAAGTGTAACTCCCTGAGATAAACTCACACATCACAAAGAACTTTCTCAGAAACCTTCTTTACAGTTCTTATCTGAGGATATTTCCTTTTTCACCCTAGGCCTCAATTTGCTCCCAAATATCCCTGTGCAGATTCCAAGAAAACAGTGTTAGCAAACTGCTCCATGAAAAGAAAGGTGTAACTCTGTGAGATGAATTCCCACATCACAAAGTGATTTCTCAGAAAGATTCATTGCAGTTTTTATATGAAAATATTTTCTTTGTCACATAGACTTCAATGAGATTCAAAGTGTCCCTTCTCAGATTGCCCAAAAACACTGCTACCTAACTGATCCAAGAAAAGAATCATGTAAATCTGTGATATGAATTAAAACATCACAAACTGGTATCTCTGAAAGCTTCTTTCTAGTTTTTATATGAGGATATTTCCTTTGTCACCATAAGCTTCAACGTGCTCCAAAATATCCCATTGCAGGATCCAAGAAAACAGTGTTATCAAACTGTTCAATGAAAGGAACTGTGTAACTCTGTGAGGTGAATTCACAAATAACATAGCAGTTTCTCAGAAAGCATCTTCCTAGTTTTTATCTGAGGATATTTCCTTTCACACCATAGGCTTCAATGTGCTCCCAAATATCCCTTTGCTGATTCCACAAAAACTCTGTTAGCAAATTGCCCCATGAAAAGAAGGGCGTATCTCTGTGAGACAATTTGACACATCACAAAGAACTATCTCAGAAAGCTTCTTGTTACTTCTTATCTGAGGATATTTCTTTAGTAACCATAGGCTTCAATGCCATCCAAAATATCCCTTCTCAGATTCTCCCAAAACAGTGCTAGCAAACTGATCCATGAAAAGAATCATGTAACACTGTGAGATGATTTAACGCATCCAAAAGTGGTTTCTCAGAAAGCTTCTTTCTACTTTTTATATCAGGATATTTCCTTTGTCACCATAAGCTACAATGCGCTCTGAAATATTGCATTGCAGACTACAAGAAAACAGTGTTAACAAACTGTTCAATGAAAAGAACATTGTTAACTCTGTGAGCTGAATTCACAAATCACAAAGCAGTTTCTCAAAAAGCTTCTTTCAAGTTTTTATCTGAGGATATTTCCTTTACCAACATAGGCCTCAATGCACTCCAAAATATCCCTTTGCATATCCCATGAAAACAGTGTTAGCAAACTGCTCCATGAAAAGTAAGGTGTAACTCTGGGGGACGAATTCCCACATCCCAGAGAATTTTGTCCAAAAGTTTCTTTCTTGTTTATATCTGGGGTATTTTCATTTTCACCAGAGGACTCAGTGCGCTCCCAAATATTCCTTTGCAGATTAGACAAAAACAGTGTTAGCAAACTGCTCCATGAAAAGAAAAGTGTAATACTGTGAGGTAAGTTCGTACATCACAAAGGGCTTTCTCAGAAAGTTTCTTTGTAGTTTTAATCTCAGGATGTTTCCTTTGTCACCATAGGCTTCAATGCGATCCTAAATATCCCTTCTAAGATTCCCCCAAAACAGGGTTACAAAACTGCTCCATGAAAGAACAGTGCATATCTGTGAAATGAATTCACACAACATAATTTAGTTTCTCAGAAACCTTCTTTATGGTTTTTATCTGTGTATGTTTTCTTTGTCACCATAGGCTTCAATGCGCTCCCAAATACCCAATTGCAGATTCAATGAAAGTGGTGTTATCAATCTGCTCAATGAAAAGAACATTGTATCTCTGTGAGATGAAATCGCACATCACAAACAGTTTCTCAGAATGCTTCCTTCTAGTTTTTATCTCAGGATATTTCCTTTTTCACTATATGCCTCAATGCACTCCCTAGTATCCTGTGCAGATTCCACAAAAATAGTGTTAACAATCTACTCCATGAAAAGAATTGTGTAACTCAGGGAGATGAATTAACACATCACAAAGCAGTTTCTCATAAAGCTTCTTTCTGGTTTTTTTAATGATTTTATTTCTTTTGTCACCATAGCCTTCAATGTGATCCAAAATGTTCTTTTTCACATTTCCCAAAAACATTTCTAACACACTGATTTATGAAAAGAATCATGTAGCTCTGTGACATGAATTACAGCATCACAAAGCCATTTCTCAGAAAGCTTCTTTCTTCCTTTTATATGAGGATATTTCCTTTTTCACTATAAGCTTCAATGCACTCTGAAATATACCATTGCAGATTCCAAGAAAACATTGTTAGCAAGCTGTTCAATGACAAGAACAGTGTAACTCTGTGAGATGAATTCACAAATCATAAAGCATTTTCTCAGAAAGCTTCTTTCTACTTTTTATCTGAGGATATTACCTTTTACACCTTAGGCCTCAAAGCGCTCCCAAAAATCCCTTCACAGATTCCAAGAAAACACTGTTAACACAATTCTCCATGAAAAAAAAAGCTGTAACTCTGTGAGATGAATTCATACATCACAAAGAACTTTCTCAGAAACCTTCTTTCTCGTTCTTATCTTAGAATATTTCATTTGTCAGCTTAGGCTTCAATGTGTTCTAAAATATTCCTTCCCAGATTCCCCCAAAATTGTGCTACCATATCAATCCACATAAAGAATCATGTACCACTGTGAGATGAATTAACACATCACAAAGTAGTTTCTCAGAATGTTTCTTTCTACTTTTTATATGATGATGTCTCCTTTATCACCATAAGCTTCAATTGATTCGAAATATCCCATTGCAGATTCCAAGAAAAAATGTTAGCAAGCTACTCAATGACAAGAACAGTGAAACTCTGTGAGGTTAATTCAGTCATCACAAAGCAGTTTCTCTGAAAACTTTTTTCTAATTTTTATCTGAGATTATTTCATTATGCACCATAGGCCTCAATGGGCTCCCAAACATCCCTTTGCAGATTCTATGAAAACAGTGTTAGCAAACTGCTCAGTGAAAAGTACAGTGTAACACTGTGAGATGAATTCACACAAAGCAGTTTCTCAGAAAGCTTCTTTGTGCTTTTTCTGTGAGGAAATTTCTTTTGTCACCATAGACTTTAATGCACTCCCTAACATCCTATTGCAGATTCCACGAAAACAGTGTCTCCAAACTGGGCAATGAAAAGAAGGGTGTACCACTGTGAGATGAATTCACACATCACAAAGCAGGTTCACAGAAAGCTCCTTTCTAGTTTTATTCTGAGGATATTTCCTTTTTAACTATAGGAAACATTGCACTATGAAATATCCCTGTGCAAATTCCATGAAAACAGTGTTAGCACACTAGTCCAGGAAAAGAAAATTTTAACTCAGTGAGATGAATTGACACATCATGAAACAGTTTCTCAGAAAGCTTGCTTGCCATCTTTATAGGAGGTTATTTACTTTTTCACCATAGTCTTCATTGCGATCCAAAATATCCCTTCTCAGATTCCTCAAAATACTGCTACCAAAATGATCCACGAAAAGAATCGTGTAGCACTATGAAATGAATTAACACATCACAAAGTGGTTTCTGAAAAAGCATCTTTCTTCTTTTAAATGAAGATGTTTACTTTGTCACCATAAGCTTCAATGCACTCCAAAATATTCCGTTGCAAATGGGAAGAAAACAGTTTTCACAAACTGCTCAATGAAAAGTACAGTGTAACTCTGTGAGACGAATTCACAAATCACAAAGCAGTTACTCAGAGAGATTCTTTCTAGTGTTTATCTAAGAATATTTCCTTTATCACCATAGGCCTCAAAGTGCTCCCAAATAACCCTTTGCAGATTACACAAAAACAGTGTTGGCAAACTGCTCCATGAAAAGAAAGGTGTAACTCTGTGAGGTGTATTGACGCATCACAAAGAACTTTCTCAGAAAGCTTCTTTCTGTTTTTTATCTGAGGATATTTCCTTTGTCACTGTAGGCTTCAATGAAATCCAAAATATCCCTTCTCAGATTCCCCCAAAACAGTGCTACCAAACTGATCCATTAAAAGGATCACGTAGCTCTCTGAGATGAATTAACTCTTCACAAATAAGTTTATCAGAAAGCTTTTTTCGAGTTTTTATCTGAGGATATTTCCTTTGTCATCTTAGGCTTCAATGCAATCCAAAATATCACTTCTCAGATTCCCCAAAAACAGTGCTACCCGACTGCTCCATTAAAAGAATCACGTAATACTGTAAGATGAATTCACAAATCACAAAACAGTTTCTCATAAAGCTCCTCTCAATTTTTTTGTCTGAGGATAGTTCCTTTTTCACCATAGACCTCAATGAGCTCACGAATATCCTTTTTCAGGTTCCACGAAAACAGTGTTAGCAAACTGCTTCATGAAAAGAAAGATGTAACTCTGTGAGACTAATTCACACATCAGAAAACATTTTCTCAAAAAGCTTCTTTCTTCTTTTTTTCTGGGGATATTTCTTTTGTCACCATATTCTTCAAAGCGCTCCCAAATATCCTGTTGCAGATTCCACAGAAACAGTGTTATCAATCTTGTCAATGAAAACAACAGTGTATCTCTGTGAGTTGAATTCACATAATAAAGAAGTAGTTTCTCAGAAATCTTCTTTCTAGTTTTTATCTGAGGATATTTCCTTTTTCACCATAGGCCTCAATGCGCTCCCATATATCACTTGCAGATTCCACAAAAACAGGGTTTGCAAACTGCTCCATGAAAGGAAAGGTGTAACTCTGTGATATAATTTCACACATCATGAAGCAGTTTCTCAGAAAGCTTCTTCCTAGTTTATATATGAGTATATATCATTTTCCACTATGGGCCTCAATGTGCTCCCAAATATTCATTTGCATATTCCAAGAAAACAGTGTTAGCAAACTGCTCCATGAAAAAAAGGTGTATGTCTGTGAGATGAATTCACACATCACAAAGAACTTTCTCAGAAAACTTCTTTCTAGTTTTTATCTGAGGATATTTCCTTTGTCACCATATACTTCAATGTGATCCAAAATATCCTTTTTCAAATTCCCCAAAAAAGTTGTTACCCAAATTCTCCATGAAAAGAATCGTGTAAATTTGTGAAATGAATTCAGAAATCACAAAGAAGTTTCTCAGAAAACTTCTTTTCGCTTTCCTCTGAGGATATTTCATTTGTCACCCTAAGCTTCAATCTGCTCTGAAATAACACATTGCTGATTCCATGAAAACAGTGTTAGCAAACTGCTCAATGCAAGCAACAGTGTAACTCTGTGAGATGAATTCACACATCTCAAAGCAGTTTCTCAGAAATTCTTTCTAGTTTTTTTCTGAGGATATTTCCTTTTTCAGAATAGGCCTCAATGCTCTCCCAAATATCCCCTTGTAGATTCCATGAAAACAGCATAAGCAAACTGCTCCAAAGCAAGAAAGGTGTAACTCTGTGAGATGAATTCACACATCACAAAGCAGTTTCTCACAAACATCTTTCTAGTTTTTTTCTGAGGATATTTCCTTTTTCAGAATAGGCCTCAATGCTCTCCCAAATATCCCTTTGCAGATTCCATGAAAACAGCATAAGCAAACTGCTCCAAAGCAAGAAAGGTGTAACTCTGTGAGATGAATTCACACATCACAAATGACTTTCCCAGAAACTTTCTTTCCAGTTTTATCTGAGTATATTTTCTTTGTCACCATATTCTTCAATGTGATCCAAAGTATCCCTTCTCAGATTCCCCAAAAACAGTGCTACTAAACTGATCAATGAAAAGAATCGTGTAACTCTGTGAGATGAATTAGGACATCAGAAAGCAGTTTCTCAGAAAGCTTCTTTCTAGTTTTTTATATGAGGATATCTGTTTTGTCACCGTAAGATTCAATGCGCTCTGAAATATCCCACTGCAGATTCCAAGAAAAGAGTGTTATCAAACTACTCATTGAAAAATGAACTGTAGCTATGTGAGATGAATTCACACATCACAAAGCAGTTTCTCAGAAAGCTTCTTTCTAGTTTTTATCTGAAGATATTTCCTTTTTCACCATAAGCCTCCATGCACTCCCAAATATCCATTTGCAGATCCCACGAAAACAGTGTTAGCAAATTGCTCCATGAAAAAGAAGGCAAAACCCTCTGAGATGACTTCACATATCACTAAGAAGTTTCTCAGAAAGCTTCCTTCTAGCTTTCATCTGAGGATATTTCCTTTGTCACCATAGGCTTCAGAGCAATTCAAAATACACCTTCTCAGATTCCCCAAAAACAGTGCAAGCAAACTGCTCCACGAAAAGAAAGGTGTAACATTTTGTGATGAATTCACACATCAAAAAATAGTTACTCAGAAGGCTTCTTTCTTGTTTTTATCTGAGGATATTTCCTTTTCCACCTTAGGCCTCAATGCGTTCCCAAATATACCTTTGCAGATTCCACATAAACAGTCTTAGTAAACTGCTACATGAATAGCAAGGTGTAACTCTCTGAGTTGAATTCACACATCATGAAGAAGTTTCTCAGAAAGCTTAATTCTAGTTTTATCTGAGGATATTTCTATTGTCACCCTAAGCTTCAATGCAATCCAAACTATCAATTCTCAGATTACCCAAAAACAGTGCTACCAAACTGTTCCATGAAAAGAATCATGTAACTCTGTGAGAAGAATTCACAAATCACAAAGCAGTTTCTCAGAAAGCTTCTTTCCAGTTTTTGTCTGAGGATATTTCCTTTGTCACCATGAACTTCAATGTGCTCCAAAATATCCCATTGCAGATTCTAAGAATGCAGCATGAACAAACTGCTCAATAAAAAGAACAGTGTAACTCTGTGAGATGAATTCACACGTCACAAAGAAGCTTATTGGAAAGCTTCTTTTTGTTTTTTATCTTAGGATATTCCCTTTTTCACCATAGGCTTCATTGCAATCCAAAGTATCCCTTCTCAAATTCCCCAAAACATTACTACCATACAGCTACATGAAATGAATCATGCAACTCTGTGAGATGAATTAACACATGACAAAGCTGTTTCTCAGAATTCTTCTTTCTGTTTTTATATATGAGGATATTTCCTTTGTCACCGTAAGCTACAATGTTCTCCGAAATATACCATTGCAGATTCCAAGAAAGCAGTGTTAGCAAACTACTGAATAAAAAGAGCACTGTAATTCTGTGAGATGAATTCACACATCACAAACTCTTTCACAGAAAGCTTCTTTTTGTTTTTATCTGAGGATATTTTCTCTGTCACATAGGCTTCATTGTGCTCCCAAATATCCTGTTGCAGATTCCATGAAAACAGTGATATCAAACTGGTCAATGAAAAGAATGGTGTAACCCTGTGAGATGAATTAACACATCACAAATAACTTTCTCAGAAAGATTCCTTCTACTTTTTATCTGAATATATTTGCTTTGTCACCTTAGGTTTCAATGTGATCAAAAATATCCCTTCTCAGATATCCCAAAAACAGTGCTACCAAACTGTTCCATGAAAAGAATCTTGTAACTCTGTGAGATGAATTAACAAATCAGAAATCATTTCCTCAGATAGATTCTTTCTAGTTTTTATATGAGGGTATTTTCTTTGTCACCTTATGCTTCAATGCACTCAGTAATATTCCTTTGCAGATTCCATTAACACATTGTTAGCAAACTGCTCAATGAAAAGAAAGGTGAAACTCTGTGAGATGAATTCACACATCCCAAAGTGGTTTCCTAGAAAGCTTCTAGTTTTTATCTCTTATGATTCCTTTATCACCATAGTATTCGAAGCATTTCAAAATATACTTCTCAGATTCCCCAAAAACACTGCTACCAAAAGTGTTCCAGAAAAAGAATTGTGTAATTCTGTGAGATGAATTCACAAATCACAAAGTAGATTCTCAGAAATCTTCTTTCTGGTTTTTGTCTGAGGATATTTCTTTGTAACCATAAGCTTCAATGCACTCCAAAATATCACATTGCAGATTTCAAGAAAACAGTGTTAGCAAGCTGCTCAGAGAAATGAACAGTGAAACTCTGTGGGATGATTTCACACATCACAGAGCAGTTTCTCAGAAAACTTCTTTTTGGTTTTTATCTGAGGGTATTTCCTTTTTCACTCTAGGCCTCAATGCACTCCCAAATATCCCTTTGCAGATTCCGCAAAAACAGTGTTAGCAAACTGCTCAGTGAAATCAATAATGTATCTCTGTGAGAGGAATTCACACATCACAAAGCAGTTTCTCAGAAAGCATCTTTCTAGTTTTTATCTGTGAATACTTCCTTTTTCCAGCTAGGCCTCAATGCGTGCCCAAATATCCCTTTACAGATTCCGCAAAAACAGTGTTAGCAAGCTGCTCAATGAAAAGAATAATGTATCTCTGTGAGATGAATTCACACATCACAAAGCAGTTTCTCAGAAAGCTTCTTTCTAATTTTTATCTGTGGATACTTGCTTTTTCAAGATAGACCTCAATTCGCTCCCAAATACCCCTTTGCAGATTCCACGACAACAGTGTTAGAAAACTGCTCAATGTAAACAACAGTGTATCGCTGTGATATTATTTCACACATCACAAAGCAGTTTCTTAGAAAGATTCTTTATACTTTTTATCTGAGGATATTTCTTTTTTCACCATAGGCCTCCATGCGCTATGAAATATCCCTTTGCAGATTCTATGAAAACAGTGTTAGCAAACTGCTCAATGATAAGAAAGGTTTACCACTGTGAGATGAATTCACACATCACAAAGAACTTTCTCAGAAAGCTTCTTTCTCGTTTTTATCTGAGGATATTTCATTTGTCACCATAGACTTCAATGCAATCCAATATATCCCTTATTAGATTTCCCAAAAACAGTGGTACCAAACTGATCCATGAAAAGAATCGTATACCTCTGTGGGATGAACTTGAAAATCACAGCGTGGTTTCTCAGAAAGCTTCTCTCTAGATTTTATATGATATTTCATTTCTCACCTTAAGCTTCAATATGCTCTGAAATATCCCATTGAAGATTTCAAGGAAACAGTGTTAGCAAACTGATCAATGAAGAGTGTAAATCCGTGAGATGAACTCAGACATCACAAAGCAGTATCTCAGAAAGCTTCTTTCTAGTTTTTTCCTGAGGATATTTCCTTTTTCACCATATTCCTCAATGTGCTCCCAAATATACCTTTGCAGATCCATCAAAAACAGTGTTTCCAAACTTGTCCATGAAAAGAACAGTGTAACTCTGTGAGATGAATTCACACATCACAAAGAAGTTTCTCGGAAAGCTTCTTTTTAGTTTTTATCTGCGGATATTTCCTTTTTCCATCTAGGAATCATTGCGCTCTGAATTGTCCCATTCCAGGTTCCACAAAAACAGTGTTAACAAATTGCTCCATGCAAAGAAAGTTGTAACTCTGTGACATAAATTCACACATCACAAAGAACTTTCTCAGAAAGCTTCTTTCTAGTTTTTATCTAAGGATGTTTCCTTCATTACCATTGGCTTAAATGTGATCCATAATATCCTTCCTCATATTCTCCAAAACAGTGCTACCAAACTGATCCATGAACAGTATCATGTAACTCTGTGAGATGAATTAACATATCAAAAAGGGGTTTCTCAGAAAGCTTATCTCTAGTTTTTTTCAGAGAATATTTCCCTTGTCTCCATAATGTTTCCTTTTCCACTATAGTCTCCAACTCCATCCAAAATATCCCTTCTCAGATTCCCCAAAATCAATGCAACCAAACTGCTCCATGGAAAGCATTGTGTAACTCTCTGAGATAAAGTCACAAGTCACAAAGCAGTTTCTCAGAAAACTTCTTTCTGGTTTTTGTCTGAGGATATATCCTTTGTCACCGTAGGCTTCAATGTGCCCTCAAATATCCTATTGCAGATTCCACGAAACCAGTGTTTTCAAACTGCTCAATGAACACATCAGTGTATCTCTGTGAGATGAGTTCACCCATCCCAAAGTAGTTTCTCAGATAGCTTCTTTCCAGTTTTTATCTGAGGATATTCCCTTTTACACCATAGGCCTCAATGCGGTCCCATACATGACTTTTCAGATTTCACGAAAACAGTATTTTGCAAACTGCTCCATGAAAAGATGGGTGTAACTCTGTGGGATGAACTCACATATCACAAAGAAATTTCTCACAAACCTTCTTTCTTGTTTTTATCAGAAGATATTACCTTTGTCACCATAGGCTTCAATGTGATCCAAAATATCCCTTCTCGGATTCCCCAAAAACAGTGATGCCAAACTTCTTCATGAAAAGAATGGTGTAACTCTGTGAGATGAATTTACACATCACACAGCTGTTTCTCAGAAAGCTTGTTTCAAGTTTTATCTGAAGATATTTTCTTTTCACCATAGGCCTCAATGCACTCCAGAATATCCCATTGCAGATTCCACGAAAAAAGTGTTGCCAAACTTCTCAATGAAAAGAATGGTGTAACTCCATGACACCACAAAGAAGTTTCTAAGAATGTTTCTTCTAGATTTTATCTGAGGATATTTCCTTTGTCACCATAGGCTTCAATGTGATCCAAATTATCCCTTCTCAGATTCTCCAAAAACAAGGATACCAAACTGCTCCATGAAAAGAATTGTGTAACTCTGTGAGATGTATTGAGAAATCACAGCAGATTGTCATAAAGCTTATTTTTACTTTTTGTCAGAGGATACTTCCTTTTTCACTGTTTGCCTCAATGTGCTTGTGAATATCCATTTGCAGATTCCATGAAAATAGTGTTAGCAAACTGCTATATGAAAACAAAGGTGTAAATCTATGAGATGAATTCAAACATCAGAAAGCAGTTTCTCAAAAGCTTCTTTTTGGTTTTTCTCTGAGGAATTTCCTTTGCCACCATAGGCTTCAATGCGCTCTCAGATATCCCTTCCCAGGCACCACAAAAACAGTGATGCGAAAGTGCTCCCTCAACAGAATCGTTTACCTCTATGAGATGAATGCACACATGACAAAGGAGTTTCTCTGAAAGGTTCCTTCTCATTTTCATCTGAGGATATTTCCTTTTTTGCTGTATTCCTCAATGTGCTCCCAAATATCCCATTGCAGTTTATATGAAAAAAGTATTAGCAAACTTGTCAATGAACAGTGTAACTCTGTGAGATGAATTCACACATCACAAAGCCGTTTCACAGGAAGATTATTTTTGATTTTTATCTGAGGATATTTCCTCTATCACCTTAGGCTTCAATGCGGTCCAAAATATCCCTTCTCAGATTCCATAAAAACAGTGCTACTAAACTGCACCATTAAAAGAATGGTGTAACTGTGGGAGATGAATACATACATCACAACGTTGTTTCTCAGAAACCTTTTTTCTAGTTTTTATCTGAGGATATTTCCTTATTCACCATATCCCTTTTATTAAAATTTATTTATTATTATTATACTTTAAGTTGTAGGGTACATGTGCATAACGTGCAGGTTTGTTACATATGTATACTTGTGCCTTGTTGGTGTGCTGCACCCATAAACTCGTCATTTACATCAGGTATAACTCCCAATGCAATCCCTCCCCCCTCCCCCCTACCCCCTCCCCATGATAGGCCCCGGTGTGTGATGTTCCCCTTCCTGAGTACAAGTGATCTCATTGTTCAGTTCCCACCTATGAGTGAGAACATGCGGTGTTTG
>NC_037673.1:46970389-47003793 GCF_003255815.1 Theropithecus gelada | reverse complement strand
TGTGCCTGTTTGCTTAAAGCGCAATATTGGGGTGGGAGTTACCCGATTTTCCAGGTGTTGTGTGTCTCAGTTCCCCTGGCTAGGAAAAGGGATTCCCTTCCCCCTTGCGCTTCCCAAGTGAGGCGATGCCTCGCCCTGCTTCAGCTCTCGCTGCTCGGGCTGCAGCAGCTGACCAGCACCGATCGTCCGGCACTCCCCAGTGAGATGAACCCAGTACCTCAGTTGAAAATGCAGAAATCACGGGTCTTCTGTGTCGCTCGCGCTGGGAGTTGGAGACTGGAGCTGTTCCTATTCGGCCATCTTGCTCTGCCCCCCTTCTAGTTTTTAATTGAGGATATTTCCTTTGTCACCATAGGCTTCAATGTGATCCAAAATATCCCATCTCAGATTTCCCAAAAACAGTGCTACCAAAGTGTTACATGAAAAGAATGATGTCACTCTGTGAGATGAATTCCAATATCACAAAGATGTTTCTCTGAAAACTTCTTTCTAGTTTTTATCTCAGTACATTTCCTTTTTCCCCGTATGAATCAATGTGCTTCCCATTATCCCATAGCAGATTAATCAAAAAAAGTGTTAGCAAACTTCTCAATGAAAAGAATGGTGTAACTCTGTGAGATGAGTTCACACATCACAAAACAGTTTCACAGAATGCTTCTTTTTGGACATTTATCTGTGGATATTATCTTTGTCACCATAGGCTTCAATGCACTCCCAAATATCCTATTGCAGATTGCACGAAAACTGTGTTATCAAGCTGCTCAATGAAAATAATGGTGAAACTCTGTAAGATGAATTCACACATCACAAAGCTGTTTTTCAGAAGGCTTCTTTTATTTTTTGTCTGTGGAAAGTTCATTTTTCACTATATGCCTCAAAGGGATCCGGAATATCCCATTGCAATTTCCATGAAAAAAGTGTTAGCACACTGCACCATTAAAAGAAAGCTGTTACTCCGTGAGATGAATTCACACGTCACAAAGAACTTTCCCAGAAAGCTTCTTTCTAGCTTTTATCTGAATATATTTAATTTGTCAACATAGGCTTCAATGCAATCCAAAATACCCCTTCTCAGATTTCCCAAAAACACTGCTAAGAAACTGTTCCATGAAGAGAATCGTGAAACTCTGTTAGATGAATAAACGCATCAGAAAGCAGTTTCTCAGAAAGATTATTTCAAGTTTTTATATGAGGATTTTTTTTGTCACCATACTTCTTTGTCACTATATGTCTCAAAGAACTCTGAAGTATCTCATTGCAGATTCCAAGAGAACAATGTTAGCAAACTTTAAAAAAAAAAAAAAAAGAACAGTGTAACTCTGTGAGATGAATTCACACATCACAAAGCAGTTTCTCAGGAAGTTTCTTTCTAGTTAATATCTGATTATATTTCCTTTGTCACTATAGGTTTCAAGGCGATCCAAAATATCCCTTCTCAGATTCCCCCAAAACAGTGCTAGCAAACTGCTCCATGAAATCACTCGTGTAACTCTATGGCATGAATTCACAAATCATAAAACAGTTTCTCAGAAAGCATCCTTTTGGTTTTCTTCTGAGAATATGTCCTCTGTCACCCTAGGCTTCAATGCCCTCTCAAATATCCTATAGGAGATTCCACGAAAACAGTGTTATCAAACTGCTCACTGAAAGGAATGGAGTAATTCTGTGAGATGAATTCACACATCACAAAACAGTTTCTCAGAAATCTTCTTTCTAGTTTTTATCTGAGGATATTTCCTTTGTCACCATAGGCCTCAATGCACTCCCAAATGTCCCATTGCATATTCCACAAAAACAGTTTTGGCACACTGCTCCATGAAAAGAATGGTGTAACTCTGTGAGATGAACTAAGACATCACAAAGACCTTTCTCAGAAAGCTTCTTTCTAATTTTTAACTGAGGATATTTCCTTTGTCACCAGAAGCTTCAATGCGATCCAAAATATCTGTTCTCAGATTCCCCAAAAACAGTGCTGCCAATGCTCCATGAAAAGTATTGTGTAACTCTGTGAGATGTATTATCACATCACAAAGCACTTTGTGATAAAGCTTCTTTCTAGTTTTTATATGAGGATTTTCCTGTAACCATAAGCTTCAGTGAGCTCCCAAATATCCCATTACAGATTCCAAGAAAACTGTGTTAGCAAACTGCTCATTGAAAAGAACAGTGTAACTCTGAGATGAATTCACACATCACAAGGACCTTTTTCAGGAAGCTTCTTTGTAGTTCCTCTCTGAGGATATTTCCTTTGTCACTGTAGGCTTCAATATGATCCAAAATATCCCTTCTAAGGTTTACCAAAAACAGTGCTACCATACTGATCCATGAAAAGAATCCTGTAATTCCTGGTAATGAATTAAAACATCACAAAGTGGTTTCTCAGAAAGCTTCTTTCTAGTTTTTATCTGAGAATATTTCCTTTATCACCATAGGCCTTAGATCATTCCCAAATATCCATTGGCAGATTCCACAAAAACAGTGTTAGCACACTGCTCCATGAAAAGAAAGGTGTAACTCTGTGAGATGAATTCACACGTCACAATGCAGTTTTTCAGAAAGCTTCTTTTTGGTTTTAATCTGAGGATATTTCCTTCATCACCATAGGCTTCCATGCACTCTCAAATACCCTATTACAGATTCCACGAAAAAAGTGTTATCCAATTGCTCAATGAAAAGCGCAGTGTAACTCTGTGAGATGAAATGACACATCATAGCACAGTTTCTCAGAAAGGTTCCTTCTAGTTTTTATCTGAGGATACTTCCTTCTTCACTATAGGCCTCAATGTGTTCCCAAATATCCCTTTGCAGATTCCAGGAAAACAGTGTTAGCAAACAGGTACATGAAAAGAAAGTTGCAACACTGTGAGGTGAATTCACAAACCACAAAGCAGTTTCTCAGAAAGTTTCTTTCTATTTTTTTGTCTGAGGATATTTCCTTTGTCACCATAGGCTTCAAAGAGATCCAAATATACCTTCTCAGATTGACCAAAACTGTGCTAAAAAACTGCATCATGAAAAGAATCATGTAACTTTGTGTGGTGAATTCACAATCCACAAAGCAGCTTCTCAGAAAGTTTCCTACTATTTTTTGTCTGAGGATATTTCCTTTGTCACCATAAGCTTTAATGTGCTCTGAAATATCCCATAGCAGATTTCAAGAAAACAGTGTTAACAAACTGCTCAATTAAAAGAACAGTATAACACCAAGAGGTGAATTCACACATCAAAAAGTAGTTTCTCAGAAAGCTTCTTTTTGTTTTTTATCTGAGGATATTTCCTTTGTCACCATCGGCTTCAATACACTCCCAAATTTGCTATTACAGTTTCCACAAAAACAGTGTCCTCAAACTGCTCAATGAAAAGAACGATGTAACTCTGTGAGATGAAATTACACATCACAAAGCAGTTTCTCATAAGGGTTCTTCCTATATTTTATCTAAGGATACTTCCTTCTTCACCATATGTCTCAATGTGTTCCCAAATATCCCTTTGCAGATTCCAGGAAAACAGTGTTAGTAACCTACTAAATAAAAAGAAAGGGTTAAATCGGTCACATGAATTCACACAACACAAGGAACTTTCTCAGAAAGCATCTTTCTACCTTTTCATCAGAGGATATTTCCTTTGTCACCATAGGCGTCAATGCGATACAAAATATCCCTTCTCAGATTCCCCAAAAACACTGATACCAAATTGCTTCATGAAATGAACACTGTATCTCTGTGAGATGAATTCACACATAACAAAGCAGTTCCTCATAAAGTTTCTTTCTAGTTTTTAACTGAGAATAATTATTTTCTCACTATAGGCCTCAATGCAGTCCTAAATATTCCTTGGCAGATTCCACGAAAACAGTGTTAGCAAGCTGCTCCATGAAAACAAAGATGTAAATCTGTGAGGTGAATTCAGACATCACCAAAACCTTTCTCTGAAAGATTCTTTCTAGTTTTTATCTGAGGATAATTTCTTGTCATCATAGGCTTCAATGCTATCCAAAATATCCCTACTCAGTTTCCCCAAAAACAGTGCTAAAAAATTGATCCATGAAAAGAATTGTGTAACTCCGTGAGATGAATTAATACATCACAAAGCAGTTTCTCAGAAAGTTTCTTTCTAGTTTTTATATGTACATATTTCCTTTGTCACCATAAGCTTCAATGCACTCCGAAATATCCCATTGCAGATTCCTAGAAAACAGTTTTGGCAAACTGCTCACTGAAAACAACAGTGTAACTCTGTGAGGTGAATGCACACATCACAAAGAAGTTTCTCTGAAAGCTTCTTTCTAGTTTTAATCTGAGGATATTTCCTTTGACACAATAGGCTTCAATGTGATCCCAAATACCCCTTCTCACATTCCCCCACTACAGGGCTACCAAACTGCTCCATGAAAAGAAAGGTGTAACTCTGTGAGATGATTTCAGAAATCCCAAAGAAGTTCCACAGAAAGCTTCTTTCTAGTTTTTGTCTCAGGATATTTCCTTTGCCACCATAAACTTCAATGCACTCAGAAATATCCCATTGCAGGCTCCAAGAAAACAGTGTTACCAAACTGATCAATGAACAGAACAGTGCAACGCTGTGAGATGAATTCACACATCACAAAGTGGTTTCTCAGAAAGCTTCTTTTTGGTTTTTCTATGAGGATATTTACTTTGTCACCATATTCTTCATTGCACTTCCAAATATCCTATTGCAGACTCCAGGAAAACAGTGTTCTCAAAAGGCTCAAAGAAAAGCATGGCTTAGTTCTGTGAGATGAATTCACTAATCACAAAACAGTTTCTCAGAAAGCCTCTTTCTAGTTTTTATCTGAGGATATGTCCTTTGTCACCCTAGGCTTCGATGCCATCTAAAACATCCCTTCTTGGATTCCGCATAAAGAGTGCTACCAAACTGCTCCATGAAAAGAATCGTGTAACACTGTGGGATGAATTCATAAACCACAAAGCCGTTTCTCAGAAAGCTTCTTTCTAGTTTTATCTGATTATATTTCCTTTTTCACTATAGACCTCAATGCACTCCCAAATATCCCTTTGCAGACTCCACCAAAACAGAGTTAGCAAACTGTTCCATTAAAAGGAGGTATAACTCTGTGACATGAATTCACATATCACAAAGAATTTTATCAGAAAGTTTCTTTCTAGTTTTATCTGAGAATATTTTCTCTGTCAGCATAGGCTTCAATGTGATCCAAAATATCCCTTCTAAGATTCCCCAAAAACAGTGCTACCAAACTAAGCCATGAAAATAGTCATGTAAATCTGAGAGATGAATTAGAATATCACAAAGGAGTTTCTCGGAATGCTTCTCTCTGGTTTTTATATAATGATATGTTGTTCTCCACTCTAAACTTCAATGCACTCCGAAATATCCCATTACAGATTCCAAGGAAACAGTGTAAGGAAACTGCTCACTAAAAAGTATGGTGTAACTCTGAGATGAATACACAGATCATGAAACACTATGTCAGAAAGCCTCTTCCTAGTTTTTATCTGAGTATATTTCTTTGGTCACCATAGGCTACATTGTGATCCAAAATGTACCTTCACAGTTTCCCCTGAAACAGAGCTACCAAACTTATCCAGCAAAAGAATCATGTAACTCTGTGAGATGAATTAACACATCACAAAGCGGTTTCTCAGAAAGCTTCTTTCTAGTATTTATATGAAGATGCTTCCTTAGTCACCGTAAGCTTCAATGCTTTCGGAAATATCCCCTTGCAGATTCCAAGGAAACAGTGTTAGCAAACTGATCAACGAAAAGAACAGTGTAACTTTGTGAGATGAATTCAAACATCATGAAGCAGTTTCTCAGAAAGTTTCTTTTGGTTTTTTATCTGAGGATGTTTCCTTTGTAACCATAAGTTTCAATGTGCTCCCAAATATCCTATTGCAGATTCCATGAAAACTGTGTTAGCAAACTACTCAATGAAAGGGACAGTGTAACACAGTGAGATGAATTCACAAATCAAAAAGCAGTTTCTCAGAAAGCTTCTTTCTTCATTTGCTTTGAGGATATTCCATTTATCACCATAGGCCTCAACGCGATTGGGAATATCCCTTTGCCAATTTCACAAAAACAGTTTTAGCAAACTGCTGCATTGAAAGAAAAGTGTAACTCTATGAGATTAATTCACACATCACAAAGAAGTTTGATAGAAAGCTTCTTTCTAGTTTGTATCTGAGGATATTTCCTTCATCACCATTAAGCTTCAATGTGATCCAAATTATCCCTTCTGAGATTCCCCAAAAACAGTGCTACCAAAATGCTCCATGAGTAGAATCTTGTAACTCTGTGTGATGAATTCACAAATCACAAAGCAATTTCTGAGAAAGCTTCTTTTTCATTATTGTCTGAGGATATTTCCTTTATCACCATAAGCTTCAATGTGCTCCGAAATATCACATTGCAGATTCAGCAAAAACAGTGTTAGTGTTATCAAACTGCTCAATGAAAAGAACAGTATAGCTCTGTGAGATGAACTCACACATCACAAAGCAGTTTCTCAGAAAGCTTCTTTCTAGTTTTAATATGAGGGTACTTCCTGTGTCACCATAGACTTCAATGCACTCCAAAATATCGTTTTTGCTGATTCCACAAAAACAGTGTTTTCAAACTGTTCAATGGAAAGAATGATGTAACTCCATGAGCTGAATTCACACATCACAAAGCAGTTTCTCAGAAAGTTTATTTCCATTTTTTTATCTGAGAATACTTCCTTTTGTAACATAGGCTGCAATGCTCTCCCAAATATCCCTTTGTAGATTCCACAAAAACAGTGTTAGCAAACTGCTCAATGAAATGAAAGCTGTGAGGCTCTGAGATGAATTCACAAATCACAAAGAAATGTGTCAGAAAGTTTCTTTCATTTTTTTTCTGTGGATATTTCCTTTATCACCATAAGCTTCAATGCAGTCTGAAATATCATATTCCAGATTCCACGAAAACAGTGTTAACAAACTGCTTAATGAATACAAGAGTGTAACTCTGTGAGATAAATTCACACGTCACAAAGCCGTTTCTCAGAAAACTTCTTTCTCGTTTATATATAAGGATATTTCCTTTGTCACCATGACCTTCAATGCACTCTGAAATATCCCATTGCAAATTCCAAGAAAACAGTGTTAGCAAACTGCTCAATGAAAAGGACAGAGCAGGTCTGTGAGATGAATTCACACATTACAAAGAAGTTTCTCAGAAAGCTTCTTTCCAGTTTTATCTGAGGATATTCCCTTTTTCACCATAGGCCTCAATGTGTTCCCAAATATCCCTTCTCAGATTATCCAAAAACAGTGCTACCAAAGTGATCCATGGAAAGAATTGTGTACCTCTGTGAGATGAATTCACACATCACAAAGCAGTTTCTCTGAAAGCTTCTGTCTAGTTTTTAATCTGAGGTGTTTCCTTTGTCACCATAGACTTCAATGCCATCCAAAATATCCCTTCTAAAGTTCCCCAAAATCAGTACTAAAAATCTGCTCGATGAAAAGAAAGGTGTAACTCTGTGAGATGAATTCACAAATCAGAAATCAGTTTCTCAGAAAGCTTCTATCTAGTTTTTGTTTGAGGATATTTCCTTCGTCACCATAAGCTTCAATGCTCTCTGAAATATCCCGTTGCAGATTCCAAGAAAACAGTGTTAGCAAACTGATCAATGAAAACAAGAGTGCAACTTTGTGAGATGAATTCAAACATCACAAAGTAGTTTCTCAGGAAGTTTCTTTTGGTTTTTTATCTGAGGATGTTTCCTTTTTAACGATAGTCTTCAATTTGCTCCCAAATATCTTATTGCAGATTCCATGAAAATACTGTGATCAAACAGCTCAATGAAAAGTACAGTATAACTCTTTGAGATGAATTCATAAATCAAAAAGCAGTTTCTCAGAAAGCTTCTTTCTAGTTTTTCTCTGAGGATATTTCGTTTTTCACTATATTCCTCAATGCACTCCCAAATATCCCTTTGCAGATTGTAGGAAACCAGTGTTCCCAAACTTCTCAGTGAAAACAACAGCGTAATTGAGTGAGATGAATTCACACATCATAATGACGTTTCCCAGAAAGCTTCTTTCTAGTTTTTACTTGAGGATATTTAGTTTTTCAACATAGGCCACAATGTGCTCCAAAATATCCCTTTGCAGATTCCATGAAAACAGTGTTAGTAAGTGGCTCCATGTAAAGGAAGGTGTAACTCTGTGAGATGAACTCACACATCACAGAGATCTTTCTCAGAAGCCTTCTTTCTAGTTTTTATCTGAGGATATTTACTTTGTCAACATAGGCTTCAAAGCGATCCAAAATATGCCTTCTCACATTCCCCAAAAACTGTGCTACCAAACTGATTCATGAAAAGAATCGTGTAACTCTGTGAGATGAATTAACACATCACAAAGTGATTTCTCAGAAAGCTTCTTTCTACTTTTTCTGTGGGCATATTTCCTATGACACCATGAGCTTCAATGTGCTATGAGAAATCCCACTGTAGATTCATAGAAAACAGTGTTACAAACTACTCAATAAAAAGAACGGTGAAACACTCTGAGATGAATTCACACATCACAAAACAGTTTCTCAGAAAGTTTCTTTGTAGTATTTATCTGTGGATATTTCCTTTGTCCATAGGATTCAATGTGCTCCCAAATATCCTGTTGGATATTCCATGAAAACAGTGTTAGTAAAGTGCTCCTGAAAAGAAAAGTGTAACATTTTGAGATGAATTCACACATCACAAAGCAGTTTTTCAGATACTTTCTCTCTAGTTTTTATCAGAGCAAATTTTTTGTCACGATAGGCTTCAATGCCAGCCAAAATATCCCTTCTCAGATACCCCAAAACAATGCTAGCAACCTGATCCATGAAAATAATCATGTAACTCTTTGAGATGAATTCACAGATCACAAAGAGGTTTCTCAGAATGCTTATCCTACTTTTTATCTGAGGGCATTTCCTTTGTCACCATAAGCTTCATTGCACTCTGAATTATCCCATTGCAGTTTCCAAGAAAACAGTGTTAGCAAACTGCTCCATGAAAAGAACAGTGTAACACCATGAGATGAACTGACACATCAAAAAGCAGTTTCACATAAAATTTCTTTCTATTTTTTATCTGAGGATGTTTCCTTTTTCACAACTGGCCTCAATATGCTCCCAAATACCCTTTGCAGATTCCACAATAACAGTGTTATTAACAGTGGATACTTTCAATATACAGTTAATAACAGTGTAACACTTTGAGGTGAATTAACACATCACAAAGCAGTTTCTCAGAAAGTTTCTTTCTAATTTTTATATGAGGATATTTCCTTTGTCACCATAAGCCTCAATGTGCTCCAAAATATCCCATTGTAGACTCCAGGAAATTATTGTTAGCAAACGGCTCAATGTAATGAACAGTGTAAATCTGTTAGATGAATTCACATATCACAAAGCAATTTCTCTGAAAGTTTCCTTCTACTTTTTCTCTGAGGATATTTGCTTTTTCACCATAGGCCACTATGTGCTCCCAAACATCCCTATGCAGATTCCATGAAAACTCTGTTAGCAATCTGCTCCATGAACAGAAAGGTGATACTTGGTCATATGAATAAACACATCACAGAGAAGTTTCTGAGAAAGCTTCTTTCTAGTCTTTATCTGAAGACATTTCCTTTGTCACCATAGGCTTTGAAGCAATCCAAAATATCCCTTTTCAGATTCCCCAAAAACAGTGCTCCCAAGCTGCTACATGTAAAGAATGGTGTAACCATGTGAGATGAATTCACACGTCACAAAGCTCTTTCACAGACAGCTTCTTTCTGGTATTCATCTGAGGATATTTTCTTTTTATCCATATTCCTCAATGTGCTCCAGAACATCCCATTACAGATTCCATGAGAAAAGTTTTAGCAAATTTCTCATTGAAGAGAATGGTGTAACTCTGTGAGGTGAATAAACACATCACAAAGCAGTTTCACGGAAAGTTTCTTTCTAGTTTTTGTATGAGTATATTTCCTTTTTCAACATATTCTTCAATGCACTCATGATTATCCCTTTTCAGATTCCAGGAAAATAGTATTAGCAAACTGCTTTATGAAAGAAAAAGTGTAAATGTGTGAGATGAATTCACACACCATGAAGCAGTTTCTCAGAAAGATTATTTTGGGTTTTTCTCTGAGGATATTCCCTCAGTCACCATAGTCTTCAATGTGCTCCCAAGTGCCCTATTGCAGATTCCATGAAAACAGTGTTAGCAAACTTCTCCATGAAAAGAAAATTTAACTCTGTGAGATGAATTCACACATCACAAAGAACTTTCTCAGAAAACTTCTTTCAATTTTTTATCTTAGGATAATTCCTTTGTCACCATAGGCTTAAATGCTATTTAAAATATCCCTTCTCAGATTCCCCAAAAACAGTGCTACCAAACTGCTCCATTACAACCGTGGTGTGACTCTGTGAGGTGAATTCACACATCACAAAGCTGTTTTTCAGAAAGCGTCTTTCCAGTTTTTATCTGAGGATATTTCTTAGTCACCATAACTTCAATGATATCCAAAATATCCCTTCTCAGATTCCCCAAAAACAGTGCTATCAAACTGATCCATAAAAAGTATCGTGTAACTCACAGAGATGAATTCACAAATTGCAAAGCAGTTTCTCAGAAAATATGTTTCTAGTTTTTGTCTGATTATATTTCCTTTTTCACAACAAATTTCAATGCGCTCCAGAATATCTCATTGCATATTCCCAGAAAACAGCTTTAACAAACTCCTCATTGAAAGGAAGAATGTAACTCTGTGAATTGAATTCTCACATCACAAAGTAGCTTCTCAGAAAGCTTGTTTTTGGATTTTTCTATGAGGATGATTCTTTTGTCACATTAGGCTTCAATGCACTCCCAAATATTCTAAGGCAGATTCCACGAAAAAGTGTTATCACACTGCTCAAAGGAAAGAATGGTGTAACTCTGTGAGATGAATTCACACATCACAAAGCAGTTTCTCAGAAAGGTTCTTTTTGGTTTTCCTATGAGGATATTTCCTTTTTTACTATAGACCTCAATGAGTTCCCAAATATCCCTTTGCTGATTCCACGAGAAGTATGTTAGCAAACTCCCCCATGAAAAGAAAGGTGTAACTATGTGAGATGAATTCACACACCACAAAGAACTTTCTCAGATACCTTATTTCTAGTTTTTATCTGAGGATATGTCCTTAGTCACCACAGGCTTCAATGTGATCCAAAATATCCCTTCTTAGATTCCCCAATAACAGTGCTACCAAACTGATCCATGAAAACAATCATGTAACTCTGCCAGATGAATTAACACAACACAAAGTCATTTCTCAGAAAGCTTCTTTCTAGTTTTTATGTGAGGGTATTTCAATTGTCACCATAAGCTTCAATGCTCTACAAAATATCCCATTGCAGATTGCAAGAAAACAGTGTTAGCAAACTGCTCAATGAAAAGAACAGTGTAATTCCATAACATAAATTCACACATGTCAAAACAGTTTCTCTGATAGTTTCTTTCTAGTTTTTGTCTAAGGATATTTCCTTTTTCACAATAAGCTTCAATGTGCTGTGAAATATGCCATTGTAGATTTCAAGAAAACAATGTTAGAACACTGCTCCATGAAAACAACAGTGAAACTCTGTGCATTGAATTCGAAGATCACAGAGCTCATTCTCAGAAAGCTTGTTTCTAGTTTTTCTATGAGAATATTTCCTTATTTATTATAGGCCTCAATTTGCTCCCAAATGTCCATTTGCAGATTCTACAAAAACAGTGTTAGCAAACTTCTCCATGAAAAGAAAGCTGTAAAACGGTGAGATGAATTCAAACATCACAAAGAACTTTCTCAGAAAATTTCTTTCTAGTTTTTATCTGAGGATATTTCCCCTGTCACCATAGGCTTCATTGCAATCCAAAATATCCCTTCTCAGATTCCCACAAAACAGTGCTATCAAACTGATCCATCAGAAGAATTGTGTAACACTGTGTGATGAATTCAAAATAAGAAAGCCAATTCTCAGAATGTTTCTTTCTAGTTTTTGTCTGAGGATATTTACTTTTTCACCATAAGCATCAATGCGCTCCAAATTATCCCTTTGCCAATTCCAAGAAAACGGTTTGAGCAGACTTATAAATAAAAAGAACAGTGTAACTCTGTGAGATGAATTCACACACTTCAAAGCATTTTCTCAGAAAGCTTCTTTCTAGTTTGTATCTGAGGATATTTCTTTTTTCACTATAGACCTCAATGCGATCCCAAGTATCACTTTGTAGTTTCCATGAAAAAAGTATTAGCAAACTGTTCAATGTAAACAATGGTGCAACTCTGTGAGATGAATTCACACATCACAAAACGGTATCACAGAAAGTTTCTTTGTAGTTTTTATCTGAAGATATTTCCTTATTTATTATATTCCACAATGTGATGCCAAATATAACTTTGCAGATTCCACAAAAAACAGTGTTATCAAACTGCTCAATGAAAAGAATGGCATATCTCTGTGAGACAAATTCTAACATCACAAAGCAGTTTCTTAGAAAGCTTCTCTCTAGTTTATATCTGAGGATTTTTCCTTTTTCACTATAGGCCTAAACGCACTCCCAAATATCCCATTGTAGGTTAAACGAAAACTGGGAAAGCCAACTGCTGCATGAAAGAAAAGGTGTAACTCTGTTAGATGAATTCACACATCAGAAAGGCCTTTCTCAGAAAGCTTCTTTCTGGTTTTATCTGAGGATATTTCCTTTTTCAATATAGGCTTCAATGCACTCCCAAATATCCCTTTGCTGATTCCATGAAAACAGTGTTAGCAAACTGCTCAATGAACAGAAAGGTGTAACTCTGTGAAATAAATTCATACATCACAAAGAAGTTTCTCAGAAAGCTTCTTTCTAGTTTTTATCTGAGGATATTTCCTTAGTCACCATAGGCTTCAATGAGATCCAAAATATCCCTTCTCAGATTCACCAAAAATAGTACTACCAAACTGATCCATGAAAAGAATCGTGTAACTCTGTGATATGAATTAACATATCACAGAGCAGTTTCTCAGAAAGATTCTTTCTGGTTTTATTATGAGGATATTTATTTGTAGCCATAAGCTTCAAAGCACTCTGAAATATCCCATTGCAGATTCCAGGAAAACAGTGTGAGCAAACTGCTCAATGAAAAGAACAGTGTAGCTCTGTGAGATGAATTCACACATCACAAAGCAGTTTCTCAGGAAGCTTCTTTCTAGTTTTTATCTGAAAATATTTCCTTTGTCAGCATAGGTTTCAAAGCGATCCAAAATATCCCTTCTCAGATTCACCAAAAATAGTACTACCAAACTGATCCATGAAAAGAATTGTGTAACTTGGTGAGATGAATTAGCACATCACAAAGCGGTTTCTCAGAAAGTTTCTTTCTACTTTTGATAGGAGGATAATTCCTTTGTCACCGTAAGCTTCAATGCGCTCCAAAATATCCCATTGCCAATTCCAAGAAAACACTGTAGGAAACTGGTAAATGAAAAAACATTGTAACACTCTGTGAGATGAATTGACACATCACAAAGCAGTTTCTCAGAAAGCTTCTTTTTAGTTTTTGTCTGAGGATATATCGTCTTTTACAATGGGCTTCAATGCACTCTCAAATATGCCAATGCAGATTCCAAGAAAACAGTGTTAGCAACTGCTCAATGAGAAGAACAATGTAAGTTTGTGACTTGATTTCACACATCATGAAGCAGTTTCCCAGGAATCTTTCTAGTTTTTCTATGAGGATATTTCCTTTGTCGCCATAGGCCTCAATGCTTGCCAAACATCCCTTTGCAGATTCCACAAAAACAGCGTTAGCAAACTGCTCCATGAAAATCAAGTTGTATCTGAGATGAATTCACACATCACAAAGAAGTTTCTCTGAAAGCTTCTTTCTAGTTTTAATTTGAGGATATGTCCTTTGTCACTATAGGCTTCAATGCAATCCAAAATATCCCTTCTCAACTTTCCCAAAAACAGTACTATCAAACTAATCCATGAAAAGAATCCTGTAACTCTGTGAGATGAATTTGCAAATCACCAAGCAGTTTCTCAGAAAGTTTCTTTCTGGGCTTTGTCTGAAGGTGCCTCCTTTTTCACAATAAGCTTCAATGCGCTCCGAAATACCCAATGTAGACTCCAAGAAAACAGTGTTAGTATTCTGCTCAATGAAAAGAACAGTGTAACCCCGTGAGTTGAATTCCTGCATCTAATAGTAGTTTCTCAGAAAGCTTCTTTTTAGGTTTTCTATGAGGATATTTCCTTTTTCACTATAGGCCTCAATGAGCTCCCAAATATTCCGTTGCAGATTCCACAATAATTGTGTTTACAAAGTGCTCCATGAAAATAAAGTTGTAACTCTTTTTGATGAATTCACACATCACAACGAACTTTCTCAGATAGCTTCTTTCTAACATTTATCTGAGGATATTTCCTTATGCACAATAGGCTTCAATATGACCCAAAATGTCCCCTTTCAGATTCCTCAAAAAGAGTGCTAAAAACTCATCCATGAAAAGAATTGTGTAACTCTGTGTGCTGAATTCACAAATCACAAAGCAGTTTCTCAGAAAGCTTCTTTCTAATTTATGTCTGAGGACATTTCCTTTGTCACCATAAGCTTCAATGTGCTCTGAAATATTCCATTGCAGTTTCCAAGAAAACAGTATAAGAAAACTGCTCAATGAAAAGAACAATGTAATTCTCTGTGTTGATTTCAAATATCACTAAGTAGTTTATCAGAAAACTTCTTTTTGGTTTTTCTATGAGGATATTTCCATTGTCACCCTAGAGCTCAATGCACTCCCAAATAGCCCTTTGATGATTCCACGAAAGCAGTGTTATAAATCTACTCCATGAAAAGAAAGGTGTAACTCTGTGAGATAAATTCACACATCACAGTGAACTTTCTCAGAAAGCCTCTTTCTAGTTTTTATATGAGGTTGTTTCCTTAGTCAACATAGAAATCGATGTGATCCAAAATATCCCTTCTTAGATTCCCAAAAAACAGTGCTATCAAACTGATCCATGTAAATAATTGTGTAACGCTGTGAGATGAATTAACATATCACAAAGCAGTTTCTCAGAAAGCATGTTTCTAGTTTTTATATGAATATATTTCCTTTGTCACCTTCAGCTTCAATCCAATCCAAAATATCCCTTCGGAGTTTTCTCTAAAACTGTGCTACCAAACTGCTCCATGAAAAGAATTGTGTAAGTCTGTGAGAAGAATTCATAAATTACAAAGAAGTTTCTCTGAAAGCTTCTTTTTAGTTTTTGTCTGAGGATATTTCCTTTGTCACCATAAGCTTCAATGTGTTCTGAAATATCCCACTGCAGATTACAAGAAAGCAGTGTTAGCAAACTTCTCAATGAAAAGAACAGTGTAACATTGTGAGGTGAATTCACTCGTCACAAAGTAGTTTCTCAGAAAGTTCTTTCTAGTTTTTATGTGAGGATATTTCTTTTTTCACAATAGGTCTCAATGCCCTCCCAAATATCCCTTTGCATGTTCAATGAAAAGAGTGATACCAAACTGCTCCATGAAAAGAATGGTGTAAATCTGTTAGGTGAATTCACACATCACAAAGAACTTTCTCAGAAAGCTTCTTTCCAGTTTTTATCTGAGGATAATTCCTTTGTCACCATAGGCTTCAATGCAATGCAAATTATCCCTTCTCAGATTCCCCAAAAACAGTGCTCCCAAACAGCTACATGAAAAAAATCGTGTAACTCAGAGATGAATTCACAAATCACAAAGCAGTTTATCAGAAAGATTCTTTCTTGTTTTTGTCTGAGGATATTTCCTTTGTCACTATAAGCTTCAATGCACTCCGAAATATACCATTGCAGATTTCAAGAAAACAGTGTTTGCAAACAGCTCAATGAAAAGAGCAGTGTAAATCTGTGAGATGAATTGACACAACACAAAACAGTTTCTCAATAGACTTCTTTTTGGTTTTCATCGGATTATATTCCCTTTGTCACCGTAGTCTTCAAAGCACTCTGAAATATCCCATTACATATTCCAAGAAAACAGTGTGAACAAACTGCTCAATGAAAACAACTGTGTAACTCTAAGAGATGAATTCACACATCACAGGACAGTTTCTCAGAAAGCTTCTTTCTAGTTTTTAACTGAGAATATGCTGTTTTTCAACATAAGCCTCAATGCACTCCCAAATATCCCTTTGAAAATTCCACGAAAACAGTGTTAGCCAACTGCTCCATGAAAAGAAAGCTGTAAATCTGTGATATGATTTCTCACATCAGGAAGAACTTTCTCAGAAAGCTTCTTTTTAGTTTTAATCAGAGGATATTTCCCTGGACACCATAATTTTCAATGCGATCCAAAATATCCCTTTTCAGTTGACCCAAAACCAGTGCTACCAAACTGATCCACAAAAACAGTCGTGTAACGCCATGAGATGACTTAACGCATCACAAAGTGGTTTCTCAAAAAGTTTCTTTCTAGTTTTCACATGAGGATATTTCCTTTGTCACCATAAGTTTCAATGCACTCTGAAATATCACATTGCACATTCCAAGAAAGCAGTATTAGCAATCTGTTCAATGAAAAAAACTGTGTAACTCTCTGACATGATATTACACATCACAAAGAAGACTCAGACAGCTTCTTTCTAGGTTTGTCTGAGGATATTTCCTTTTTTATAATAAGCGTCAGTGTTCTTGGAAATATGCCAGTTCAGATTCCAAGAAAACAGTGTTAGCAAACTGCTCAATGAAAAGAACAGTGTAACTCTATGACTTGAATTCACACAACACAAAGCCGTTTCTCAGAAAGCTTCTGTTTGGTTTTTCGATGAGCATATTTCCTTTGTCAGCATAGGCTACAATGCAATTCTAAATATCCTGTTGTAGATTCCATGAAAACAGTGTTATCAACCTGCACAATGAAAAGAATGGTGCAACTCTATGAGTGAATTCACGCATCACAAAGCAGTTTCTCAGAAAGCATCTTTATTGTTTTATCTGAGAATATTTCCTTTTTCACTGTAGGCCTCAAAGTGCTCACAAATATCCCTTTGCAGATTCCATGAAAACTCTGTTACCAAACTTTCCCATGAAAGGAAAGGTTTAACTCTGTGAGATAATTTCACACATCACTAATGACTGTCTCAGAAAGATTCTTTGTAGTTTTTACCTGAGGATATTTCTTTAGTCACCATAGGCTTCAATGTGATCAAAAGTATCCCCTCTCAGATTGCCCAAAAACAGTACAACCAAGCTGATCCATGAAAAGAATCATGTAACTCTGTGAGAAGAATTAACACATCACAAAGTGGTTTGTCAAAACCTTCTTTGTAGTTTTTATATGAGGATATTCCCTTTGTCACCGTAAGCTTCAATATGCTCTGAATTATCCCATTGAAGATTCCAAGAAAACAGTGTTAGCAAACTGCTCACTGAAAAGAACAGTGTAACTCTCTGATATGAATTCACACATCACAAAGTAGTTTCTCAGAAATCTTCATTCCAATTTTTTGTCTGAGGATATTTTCTTTTTCACAATAGACTTCAATGTGGTCTAAATTATGCCATGTAGATTCAGAGAAAACAGCGTTAGCAAACTGGTCAATGAAAAGGAGAGTGTAACTCAGTGAGATGAATTCACACATCTCAAAGCAATTTCTCAAAAAGCTTCTTTTTGGTTTTAATCTGCAGATAATTCCTTTGTCACCATAGGCTTCAATGTGCTCCAAAATATCCTTTTGCTTATTCTACAATAACAGTCTTATCAAACTGGTCAATGAACAGAATGGTGTAATTCTGTGGGATGAATTCACAAATCACAAATCAGTTTCTCAGAAAGCTTTTTTCTTGTTTTTATCTGAGGATATTTCTTTTTTCACTGTAGGCCTCAATGTGCTCCCAAATATCCCTTTGCAGATTCCATGAAAACTCTGTTAGCAAACTGCCTCATGAAAAGAAAGGTGTAACTCTGTGAGATGAATTCATACAGCACACACAACTTTCTCAGAAAGCTTCTTTTTAATTTTTATCTGAGGATATTATCCTTTTCACCATGGACTTCTATACAATCCAAAATATTCTTTCTCAGATTCCATGAAAACAGTGCTAACACACTTATCCATGAAAAGTCTCATGTAACGCCGTGAGTTGAATTAACACATGTCAAAGCAGTTTCTCAGAAAGCTTCTTTCTCCTTTTTATATGAGGATATTTCATTTGTCATTGTAGGCTGCAATGCAATCCCAAATATCCCTTCTCACATTCCCCAAAACAGTGCTATCAAATGGCTCCATGAAAAGAATCGTGTAACTCTGAAATGAATTCACAAATCACAAAGCAGTTTCTCAGAAACCCTCTTTCTAGTTTTTGTCTGAGGATATTTCCTTTGTCACCATAAGCTTTGATGTGCTCCGAAGTATCCCATTGCAGATTCCAACAAAACATTGTTAGCAAACTGCTCAATGAAAAGAACAGTGTAACTCTGTGAGATGAATTGGCACAACACACAGCAGTTTCTCAGGAAGTTTCTTTTTGGTTTTCATCTGACGATATTTCTTTTGTCACCATAGGCTTCAATGCACTCCCAAATATCCTATTGCAGATTCCACGAAAAAAGTGTAACCAAATGGCTCAATGAAAAGAACAGTATAGCTCTGTGAGATGAATTCACACACCACAAAACAGTTTCTCAGAAAGCTTCTTTCTAATTTTTATATGAGGATAGTGCCTTTTCCACTATAGTCCACAATGCACTCCCAAATATCACTTTGCAGATTCCATGAAAACAGTGTTAGCAAACAGATCTCTGAAAAGAAATGTGGAATAATGTGAGATGAATTCCCATATCCAAGGAAGTCTCTCAGAAAGCTTATTTATAGTTATTACTTCAGCATATGTCCTTTGTCACCCTAGGCTTCAATGGGATTAAAAATATCCCTTCCCAGATTCCCCCAAAACAGTGCTGCCAAACTGATCCATGAAAATAATCGTGTAACGCTGTGAGCTGAATTAACACATGACAAAGCGGTTTCTCATAAGGCTTCCTTCTAGATTTTATATGAAGATATTTCCTTTGTCACCATAAGCTTCAATGCGCTCCAAAATATCCCATTGCAGATTCCACGAAAACAGTGTTAGCAAACTGCTACATTAAAACAAAGGTGTAACTCAGTGACATGAATAAACACATCACAAATCAGTTTCTCAGAAACCTTGTTTCCAGTTTTTATATGTGGATAATTTCTTTGTCACCATAGGCTTCAATGTGATCCAAAATATCCCTTCTCAGATTCCCCCAAAACAGTGCTACCAAACTGCACCATGAAAAGAATCATGTAACTCTGTGAGATGAATTCAGAAACCACAAAGCTGTTTCTCCAAAAGCTTCCTTCTAGTTTTTGTCTGAGGATATTTCCTTTGTCACTACAGACTTCTTGGTGATTCAAAATATCCCTTCTCAGATTCCCCAAAAACAGTGCTACCGAACTATTCCATGAAAAGCATCGTGTAACTCTGAGATGAAATCACAAATCACAAAGTAGTTTTTCAGACAACTTCTTTCTAGTTTTTGTCAGAGGTTATTTCCTTTTTCATCATAAGCTTCAATGCCCTCCAAAATGTCCCATTGCGAATTCCAAGAAAGTAGTGTTAGCAAACTGCTCAATGAAAAGAGCAGTGTAACTCTGTGAATTAAATTCACAGATCACAAAGCATTTTCTCTGAAAGCTTCTTTTTGGTTTTTCTCTGATGATATTTTTGTTGTCACCATATGCTTCAAGGAGCTCCCAAATATCCTATTGCAGATTCTGTGAAAACAGTGTTATCAAACTGCACAATAATAAGAATGGTGTAACTCTGTGAGATGAATTCAAACATCACAAAACAGTTTCTCAGAAAGATTATTTCTAGTTTTTGTCTGAAGATATTTCCTTTTTCACTATAGGCCTCAATGGACTCCCAAATATCCCTTTCCAGATTAAATGAAAACTGTGTTAACAATCTGCTCCATGAAAAGAAAGGTGTAGCTCTGTGAGATGAACTCACACATCAAAAAGAACTTTCTCAGATAGCTTCTTTCTCGATTTTATCTTAGGGTATTTCCTTAGTCACCATAGGCTTCAATAGGATCCAAAATATCCCTTCTCAGATCCCCCATAAACGGTGCTACCAAACTGATCCATGAAAAGAACCGTGTAACCTTGTGAGGTGAATTAACACCACACAAAGCAATTCCTCAGAAAACTTATCTGTAGTTTTTGTCTGAGGATATTTAATTTTTCAAAATAAGCTCAATACACTGTGAAATATGCCATTGTAGATTCCAAGTAAACAATGTTAGCAAACTGCTGAATGAAAAGAACAGTGTAACTCTGTGCGTTGAATTCACGTATCACAAAGCAGTTTCTCAGAAAGCTTCTTTCTAGTTTTTCTATGAGGATAGTTCAATTTTCACTACAGGAATCAATGCGCTCCCAAATATCCCTCTGCCGATTCCACAAAAACTGTGTTAGCAAACTTCTCCATGAAAAGAAAGGTGAAACTCTGTGAGATGAACTCCCACATCATGGAGAACTTTCTCACAAAGCTTCTTTCTAGTTTTTATCTGAGGATATTTCCGTTGTCAACGTAGGCTTCAATGCGATCCATGAAAAGATACGTATAACACAGTGAGATGAATTAGCACATCCCAAAGAAGTTTCTCAGAAAGCTTCTTTATGGTTTTCATCTGAGGATAATTCCTTTGTCACCATAGGCTTCAATTCATGCCCAAATATCCTATTGCAGATTCCACAAAAAAAGTTATCAAACTGATCATTGAAAGAACGGTGTAGCTCTGTGAGATGAATTCACACATCACAAAGCAGTTTCTCAGAAAGCTTCTTTCTAGTTTTTATCTGAGCATATTTCCCTTTTCAACATAGGTCTCAATTCACTCCCAGATATCCTTTTGCAGACTCCACAAAAGCTGTGTTAGCAAACTGCTGCATGAAAAGAAAGGTGTAACACTGTGAGATTAATTCCCACATCATAAGGAAGTTTCTCAGAAAGCTTTTTTATAGCTATTATTTCAGGATATTTCCTTTATCACCACAGGCTTAAATGCCGTCAAAATTATCCCTCCTCAGATTCTCCAAAACAGGACTACCAAACTGATCCATGAGAAAAATCATGTAACTCTGTGAGCTGAAATAATGCATCACAAAGCAGTTTCTCAGAAAGCTTCCTTCAAGTTTTTTTTATGAGGATATTTACTTTGTCACCATAAGCTTCAATGCACTCCATAATATCCCATTGCAGATTTCACGAAAACAGTGTTAGCAACTGCTCCATGAAAAGAAAGGTGTAACTCTGAGAGATGAATTCACACATCAAAAGCAGTTTCTCAGAAGGATTCTTCATACTTTTTATCTGAAGATATTTCCTTTGTCACCATAATCTTCAATGTGATCCTAAATATCCCTTCTCAGATTCCCCAAAAACAGTGATAAAAAACTGCTCCATGAAAAGAATCGTGCAATGCTGTGAGATAAATTAACACATCTCAAAGCTTTTTCTCAGAAAGATTCTTTCTAGTTTTTACATGAGGATACTTTCTTTGTCACCAAAGGGCAAAATGTGATCCAAAATATCCCTTCTCAGATTCCCCAATAACAGTGTTAACAAACTGCTACACGAAAAGGATCGTGTAACTCTGACATGAATTCACACATCACAAAGCAGTTTCTCCAAAAGCTTCTTTCTAGCTTTTGTCTGAGGATATTTCCTTTGTCACCATTAGCTACAATGCATTCCAAAATATCCCATTGCAGATTCCAAGAGAACAGTGTTAGCAAACTGCTTAATGAAAAGAACAATGTAACTCTGTGTGATGAATTCTCACATCTCCAAACAGTTTCTTAGAAGGTTTCAGTCTCCTTTTCATCTGAGGATATTTCTTTTTTCACTATAGGCCTCAATGTACTCCCAAATATGGCTTTGGAGATTCCATGAAAACTCTTAATGAAAAGAACAGTGTAAAGCTCTGATGTGAATTCACACATCATGAAGTAGTTTCTCAGAAATCTTCTCTCTAGTTTTTGTCTGAGGATATTTCTTTTTCACAATAGGCTTCAATGCGCTCTGAAATATGCCATTGTAGATTTCAACAAAACAGGGTTAGCAAAATGCTCAATGAAAAGGAGAGTGTAACTCAGTGAGATGAATTCACACATCTCAAAGCAGTTTCTCAAAAAGCTTCTTTTTGGTTTTAACCTGAGGATATTTCCTTCATCACCATAGGCTTCAATGTGCTCCCAAATATCCTTTTGCTTATTCTATGATAACAGTCTTATCAAACTGGTCAATGAAAAGAATGGTGTAACTCTGTGGGATGAATTCACAAATCACGAAGTAGTTTCTCAGAAAGCTTTTTTCTTGTTTTTATCTGAGGATATTTCTTTTTTCAGTGTAGGCCTCAATGTGCTCCCAAATATCCCTTTGCAGATTCCACGAAAACACTGTTAGCAAACTTCTCTAGGAAAAGAAAAGTGTAACACTGTGAGATGAATTCACACATCAGTGCAATCCAAAATATCCCTTCTCACTTTACCCAAAACAGTGCTACAAAATTGATCCATGAAAAGAATCGTGTAATTCAGTGATATGAATTAACACATCTCAAAGCAGTTTCTCAGAATGCTTCTTACTAGTTTTTTATACGAAGATATTTTCTTTGTCACCATAGGCTTCAATGCACTCTAAAATATCTCATTGCAGATTCCAAGAAAACAGTGTTAGCAGGCTGCTAAATGAAAAGAACAGTGTAACTCTGTGAGATGAATTGACACATCACAAAGTAGTTTCTTAGAATACTGGCTTCTAGTTATTATCTGAGGATATTTCCTTTTTCACCATAAGCCTCAATGCACTCCCAAATATACCTTTGCACATTCCACGAAAACAGCATTAGCAAACTGTTCCGTGAAAAGAAAGGTGTAACTCTCTGAGATGAATTCAGCATCACAAAGATCTTTCTCAGAAAACTTCTTTCTTGTTTTTATATGAGGATATTTCCTTTGTGACCATAGGCTTCATTGGGATCCAAAATATCACTTCTCAGTTTCCACAGACACAAAGATATAAAACAGATCCATGAAAATAATTGTGTAACTCTGTGAGATGAATTCACAAATCCCGAAGCAATTTCTCAGAAACTTTCGTTTTTTGTCTGAGGATATTTCCTTTTTTACCATAATAATTAATGCACTCTGAAATATCCCATTGCAGATTACAATAAAACAGTATTAGCAAACCTCTCAGTGAAAATAACAGTGGAACTCTGTGAGATGAATTCACATCACAAAACAGTTTCTCAGAAAGCTTCTTTCCAGTTTTTATCTGAGGATATTTTCTTTGTTACCATAGGCCTCAATGCGCTCCCAAATATCCCTTTGCAGATTCCACGAAAACAGTGTTAGCAAACTACTTCATGGAGAGAAAGGTGTAACTCTGTGAGATGAATTCACACATCACAAAGCAGTTTCTCACAAAGCTTCTTTTTGGTTTTTCTATGAGGACATTTCTTTCATCATTGTAGGCTTCAATGTACTCCAAAATGTCCTATTGTAGACTACACGAAAACAGTGTTATCAAACAGCTCTATGAAAAGTACGGTTTAGCTCTGTGAGATGAATTACCCATCAAAAAGCAGTTTCTTAGAAAGCTTCTTTCCAGTTTTTATCTAAGGATATTTCCTTTTTCACCATAGACTAAAATGTGATCCCAAATATCCCTTTGCAGATTCCACAAAAACAGTGTTAGCAAACTGCTAAATGAAAAGAAAGGTGTAACTCTGTGAGATGGATTCACATATCACAAAGGACTTTCTCAGAAAATTTCTTTCTAGTTTTTATGTGAGGATAGTTCCTTTGTCACCACAGTCTTCAATGTGATTTATAATATCCCTTCTCAGATTCCACAAATACAGTATTAGCAAACTGCTCCTTGGAAGGTTAGTGTAACTTGTGACATGAATTCACAAATCACAAAGGAGTTTCTCAGAAAGTTTCTTTATACTTTTTCTCTGAGGATATTTAATTTTTAACAGTAGGCTTCAATACGCTGCAAAATATGCCATTGCAGATTCCAAGAAAACAGTGTTATCAAACTGCTCAATCAAAGGAACAGTGTAACTCTGTGAGTTGAATTCACACATCACTAAGCAGTTTCTCAGAAAACTTCTTTCTCGTTTTTCTAGGAGGTTATTTATTTCCTTTTTCACTATAGGACTCAATGTGCTCGCAAATATCCTTTGCAGATTTCACAAAAACTGTGTCAGCAATCTTGTCCATAAAAAGAAAAGTGTTTCTCTGTGAGATGAATTCACACATCACAAAGAACTTTCTCAAAAAGCTTCTTTCTACTTTTTATCTGAGGATATTTCAATAGTCACCATAGGTTTCAATGTGATCCATAATATCCTTTCTCAGATTCCCCAAAAACAGTGCTACCAAACGACTTCATGAAAAGAATCATGTAACTCTGTGAGATGAATTCATCAATCTCAAAGCAGTTTCTCAGAAAGCTTCCTTCTAGCTTTTTTCTGTGGATATTTCCTTTGTCACCATAAGCTTCAATGCACTACAAAATTTCCCATTGCAGATTAAAAGAAAACAGTGTTAGCAAACTGCTCAATGAAAAGAACAATGTAACTCTGTGAGATGAAATACACAACACAAAGTAGTTTCTCAGAAACGTTCTTTTCGGTTTTCATCTGAGGATATTTCCGTTTTCACCATAGGCTTCAATGTGCTCCCAAATATACTGCTGCAGATTCCATGAGGAATATCCCTTCTAGGATTCCCCAAAAACAGTGCTATCAAACTGATCCATTGAAAGCGTCGGGTTACTCTGTGAGATGAATTCACGAATCACAAAGAAGTTCTGCAGAAAGTCTCTTTCTAGTTTTTGTCTGAGGATATTTAGTTTTTAACAATAGGCTTCAATACACTCTGAAAAATGCCATTGCAGATTCCAAGAAAACGGTGTAAGCAGAATACTCAATGAAAAGAATAGTGCATCTCTGTGGTTTGAATTCACCTATCACAAAGCAGTTTCTCAGAAAGCTTCTTTCTAGTTTTTATCTGAGGATATTTCCTTTTTCACCATAGCCATCAATGCGCTCCCAAATATCCCTTTGCAGACTCCACGAGAATAACAGTGTTAGGAAACTGCCCTATGAAAGGAAAGGTGTAACTCTGTGAGATGAATTCACACATCACAAAACACTTTCTCAGAAACCTTCTTTATAATTTTTATCTGAGGATATCTCCTTTTTCACCATAGGCTTCATTGTGATTCAAAATATCCCTTCTTAGATTCCCCCAAAACAGAGCTGTCAAAGTGATCCATGAAAAGAATCATGTAACTCTGCATGATGAATTCACAAATCACAAAAGAGTTTCTCAGAATGTTTCTTTATACTTTTCGTCTAAGGGTATTGACTTTTTCACAACAAGCTGTAATGCCCTCCGAAATATCCCATCATAGATTCCAATAATACAGTGTTAGCAAACAGCTCAATGAAAAGAAAAGGATAACTCTGTGAGTTGAATTCACACATCACAAAGCAGTTTCTCAGAAAGTTTCTTTTTGGTTTCTCAATGGGGATACTTCCTTTCTCACCACCGGCTTCAATGCACTCAGAAGTATCCTTTTGCAGTCTCCACAAAAACAGTGTTGTCAAATGGCTCAAAGAAAAGAATGGTGTAGCACTGTGAGATGAATTCACCCATCAAAAAGAAGTTTCTCGGGAAACTTCTTTCTAGATTTAATCTGAGGATATTTCCTTTGTCACCATTGGCCTTAATGTGCTCCCAAATATCCCTTTGCAGATTCCATGAAAACAGTGTTAGCAAACTGCTCTATGAAAAGAAGAGTGCAACTCTGTGAGATGAATTCACACATCACAAAGCAGTTTCTCAAAAACCTTTCTAGTTCTTGTCAGAGGACATTTCATTTGTCACCATAAGCTTCAATGTGCTCTGAAATACTCCATCGCAGATTCCAAGAAAACAGTGTTAGCAAACTGCTCAATGAAAACAACCGTGTAACTCTGTGTGCTGAATTCACACATCACAAAGAAGTTTCACAGAAATCTTCTTTTTGGTTTATACCTGAAGATATTTCCTTTGTCAACATAGGCTTCAAAGCACCCCCAAATATCCTAGTGCAGATCCCATGAAAACAGTGTTATCAAACTGCTCAATGAAAAGGAAGGTTTAACTTTGTGAGATGAATTCATTCTTCATAAAGAACTTCCTCAGAAAACTTTTTCTAGTTTTTATCTGAGGATATTTACTTTTTCACCACACTCCTCAATGCACTCCTGAATATCCAATCGTGGCTTGCAAAAAAAAAAAAAAAAAGTTAGCAACTTCTCAATGAAAATAATGGTGTAACTTTGTGAGATGAATTAGCAAATCACAAAGCAGTTTGTCAGAAAGCTTCTTTCTAGTGTTCGTTTGAGGATAATTTCTTTTTCTGCATTTGCCTGAAGGTGCTCCTGAATATCCTTTTGAGATTCTATGAAAATAGTGCCAGCAAACTGCTCCTTGAAAAGAAAAGTGTAACTCTGTGAGATGAATTCACCCATCACAAACAGTTTCTCAAAAAGCTTCTATCTAGTTTTTATCGAGGATATTTCCTTTTTCACCATAGACCTGAAAGCACTCACAAATATCCCTTTGTAAATTCCAAGAAAACAGAGTTATCCAACTGCTCAATGAAAAGAACAGTGAAATTCAATAAGATGAATTCACACTTCACAAAACTGTTTCTCAGAAGGCTTTGTTCTAGTTTTTATCTGAGGAGAATTCATTTTTCTCTATAGGCATCAATGGGCTCCAGAATATGTCATTGCAGATTCCATGAAAGCAGTGTTAGCAAACTGCTCCAGGTAAAGAAATGTTAATTCTGTGCGATGCATTCACACATCACAAAGAACCTTCTCAAAAAGCTTTTTTTCTGGTTCTTATCTGGGGATATTTCCTTTGTCACCATAGGCTTCAATGCGATCCAAAATATCCCTTCTCAGATTCCCCAAAAACGGTGCTACCAAACTGCTCCATGAACAGAATGCTGTAGCTCTGTGAGATGAATTCACACATCACAAATCTGTTTCTCAGAAAGCTTCTTTCTAGTTTTTATCTGAGGATATTTCCTATTTCACCTTATTCCTCAATGTGCTCCCAAATATCCCTACGCAGATTCAAAAAAAATGTGTTAGAAAACTTCTCAATGAAAAGAACGGTATAACTCTGTGAGATGAATTCACACATCACAAAGAAATTTCTCAGAAAGCTTCTTTCTATATTTTATCTGAGGATATTTTCTTTGTCACCATAAGTTTCAATGCAATCCAGAAAGTCCATTCTCAGATTCCCCAAAAAGGGTGCCACCAAACTTCTCCATGAAAAGAATTATGTAACTCTGTGAGATGAATTCACAAATCAAAAAGCAGTTTATCAGAAAGCTCCTTTCAATTTCTTTTCTGAGGATAATTCCTTTTTCACCATTTGCTTGAAGGCACTGGTAAATATCCCTTTGCAGATTCTACAAAAATAGTGTTAGCAAACTGCTCCTTGAAAAGAAAAGTGATCTTCTGTGAGATGAATTCACCCATCACAAAGCAGTTTCTCATAAAGCTTTTTTCTAGATTTTATCTGAGGATATTTCCTTTTTCACCATAGGCTTCAATGTGCTCCCAAAAATCTCCTCTCAGACGCCACAAAAACAGTGATGCTAAACTGCTCAGTCAACAGAAAGGTTAAAGTCTATGAAATGAATACACACGTCACATAACTGTTTCTCTAAAGCTTCTCCCTAGTTTTTATCTGAAGCTATTTCCTTTTCAACCATAGGACTCTAGGAGCTTCTGAATATCCCTTTGCAGATTCCATAAAAACAGCACTACCAAACTGCTCAAAGAAAATCAAGGTTCAACTCTGTGTGATGAATTCACCCATCACAAAGAAATTTCTCAGACAGCTTCTTTCTACTTTTTATCTCTGGATATTTCCTTTTCCACCACCGGCTTCCATGCACTGCCAAATATCCCTTCTCAGACACCACAAAAACATTGGTGTCAAACTGCTCTCTCAACAGACAGCTTTACATCTATGAGATGAATGCTCACATCACAAAGGAGTTATCAGAGACTTTCTCTCCAGTTTTTACCTGAAGATATTTCCTTTTTCAATATTGGCCTCTATTTGCTCCCGAATATCCCTTTGCATTTTCCACGAAACAGTGTTAACAAACTGTTCAATGAAAAGGAAATTATAACTCCATGAGATGAATACACCCATCACAAAATAGTCTCTCATGAAGCTTCTTTCTAGTTTTGATCTGTGCATATTTACTTTTCCACTGTCAGCCTCAATGCACTCCCAAATATCCCTTGAGACAACACAAAAACAGTGATACCAAACTGCTCAATCAACAAAATTGTTTATCTCTCTGAGATGAATACTCACATCACAAACCGTTTCTCAAAATCCTTCTCTCCAGTTTTTATCTGCAGATATTTCCTTTTTCACCAAAGGCCTCTATGAGCTCCGGAATATCCCTTTGTAGATTTCCCAAAAACAGTGCTACCAAACTGCTCAATGAAAACAAAGGCGTAACTCTGTGAGGTGAATTCAACCATCACAAAGCAATTTCTCAGAAAGCTTCTTTAGAGTTTTTACTGGAGGATATTTCCTTTTTCACCATAGGCCTGAAGGCACTCCCAAATATCCCTTTGCAGATTACAGGAAAGCAGTATTAGCAAACTGCTCCATGAAAAGAGAGGCGTAACTCTGTGAAATGAATTCACACATCACAAAGAACTTTCTCAGAAAGCTTCTTTCTAGCTTTTATCTGAGGATATTTCCTTTCTCACCATAGGCTTTTATGCGATCCAAAATATCCCTTCTCAGATTACCCAAAAACAGAGCTGTCAAACTGATCCATGAAAAGAATCTGTAACTCTGTGCAATGAATTCACAAATCACAAAAGACTTTCTCAGAATGTTTCTTTCTAGTTTTTGTCTGAGGATATTTACTTTTTCACAATAAGCTCCAAAGTTCTCTGAAATATCCCATCACAGATTCCAAGAAAACAATGTGAGCAAACAGTTCAATGAAAAGAACAGGGTGTCTCTGTGACTTGAATGCAACATCAGAAAGCAGTTTCTCAGAAAACTTATTTTTGGTATTTCTATGGGGATATTTCCTTTGTCATCGTAGGTTTCAATGCACTCAGAAATATACTTTTGCAGACTCCACGAAAACGGTATGATCAAACGGCTCAGAGAAAAGAACAGTATAGCTCTGCGAGACAAATTCAACTATCACAAAGCAGTTTCTCAGAAATCTTCTTTCTAGATTTAATGTGAGGATATTTCTTTTTTCACCATAGGCCTCAATGTGCTACCAAATGTCTTTTGCAGATTCCATGAAAAGTGTTAGCAAACTGCTCCATGAAAAGAAAGGTGTAACTCTGTGAGATGAATGCACACATCACAAAGAACTTTCTCAGAAATCTTCCTTCTCATTTTTATCTGAGGATATTTCCATTGTCACCATAAGCTTCAATGTGCTCCAAAATATCCCATTGCAGATTAAAAGAAAATAGTGTTGCAAACTGCTCAATGAAAAGAACTGTGTAACTCTGTGAGATGAATTGACACAACACAGGGTAGTTTCTTAGAAACCTTCTTTTTGGTTTTTATCTGAGGATATTTCCTTGTCTCCATAGACATCAATGTGCTCCGAAATATCCTATTACAGATTCCACGAAAAAAGTGTTATAAAACTGCTCAATAGAAAGGACGGTGTAGCTCTGTGAGATGAATTCACAAATCACTATTCAGTTTCTCAGAAAGTTTCTTTCTAGTTTTTTTCTGAGGATATTTCCTTTGTCATCATAACCTTCATTGCAATCCAAAATATCCCTTCTCAAATGCCCCAAAAACAGTACTACAAAATTCATCCATCAAAAGAACGTGTCGCACTGTGAGATGAATTAACACATCACAAAGCGATTTCTCAGAAAACTTCCTTCTATTTTTTATATGAGGATATTTTCTTTTTCATCATAAGCTTCAATGTGCTCTGAAATACCCCACTGCAGAATACAAGAAAACAATGTTAGCTGACTGCTTAATGAAAATAAAGGTGTAACTCCCTGCAATGAATGCATACATAACAAAGCAGTTTCTCAGAATTCTTCTTTCTACTTTTTAGCTGAGGATATTTAACTTTTCGCTATTGGCCTCAAAGCACTCCCAAATATCCCTTTTGCAGATTCTATGAAAACAATGTTTGCAAACTCCTCCATGGAAAGGAAGGTGTAATCTATGAGTTGAATTCAACATCACAAAGAACTTTCTCAAAAACCTTCTTTCTAGTTTTTATCTGAGAATATTTTCTTTGTCACCATAGGTTTAAATACCATCCAAAATATCCCTTTTCAGATTCCCCAAAAACGGTGCTACTAAACTGCTCCATGGAAAGAATCATGTAACTGCGTGAGATGAATTAAAACATCACCAAGCTATTTCTCAGAAAGCTTCTTTCTAGTTTTTATGTGAGGATATTTTCGTTGTCACCATAAGCTTCAATGTGCTCTGAAATATCAGATTGCAGATTATAAGAAAACAGTGTAAGCAAAGTGCTCAATGCAAAGAACAGTGTAACTCTGTGAGATGAATTCACACATCACAAAGAACTTTCTCAGAAAGATTCTTTCTAGATTTTATCTGAGGATATTCCCTTTTTCACTATGGGCATTAAAGTGCTCCAGAATATCCCATCGCAGATTCCATGTAAACAGTGTTAGCAAGCTACTCCAGGAAAAGAAAGCTGTGACTATGTGGTACGAATTCACACATCACAAAGAACTTTCTCAGAAAGATTCCTTCTTCTTTTTATCTGAGGATATTTACTTTGCCTCCATAGGCTTCAATGTGATCAAGCACATCCCTTCTCAGATATCCCAAAAGCAATGCTACCAGACTGCTCCATGAAAAGAATCTTGAAACTCTGTGAGATGAATTTACACATCAGAAATTATTTCCTCAAAAAGATTCTTTCTAGTTTTTATATGAGGGTATTTCCTTTGTCATCTTAAGCTTCAATGGGCTCAGAAATATTCCATTGCCGATGCCACGGAAACATTGTTAGCAATCTGCTCAATGAAAAGAAAGGTGTAACTCTATGAGATGAATTCACAAATCACCAAGCAGTTTCTCAGAAAGCTTCTTTCTAGTTTTTCTCTAAGGATATTTCCATCATCACCATAAGCTTCAATGCACACTGAAATATGCCATTGCAGATTCCTCGAACACTGTGTTAGCAAACTGCTCCAAGAAAAGAATTGTGTAACTCTGTGAGATGAATTCACACATCACAAAGTGGTTTCCTAGAAAGCTTCTTTCTAGTTTTCATCGGATTATGTTTTCTTTGTCACCGTAGGATTCAAGGCATTTCAAAATATCCATCTCAGATTCCCACAAAACACGGCTACCAAAAGTGCTCCATGAAAAGAATCGTGCAAATCTGTGTGATGAATTCACAAATAACAAAGCAGTTTCTCAGAAATTTTCTTTCTGATTTTTGTCTGAGGACATTTCCTTTGTCACCATAACCTTCCATGCACTCCGAAATATCATATGGCAGATTCCAGGAAAACAGTGTTAGCAAACTGCTCAGAGAAATGGACAGTGTAACTCTGTGAGATGACATCACACATCACAAAGCAGTTCATCAGAAAGCTTCTTTTTGATTTTTATCTGAGGGTATTTACTTTTCCACTCTAGGACTCAATGCACTCACAAATATCCCTTTGCAGACTCCACAAAAACAGTGTTAACCAACTACTCAATGAAAAGTATGTGGCTTTTCAGAAAGCTTCTTTCTAGTTTTTATATGAAGACATTTACTTTGTCACCAAAAGCTTCAGTGCACTCAGAAATATCAGATTGCAGATTAAAACAAAACAGTGTAAGCAAACTCCTCAATGCAAAGAACAGTGTAACTCTGCGAGATGAATTCACACATCACAAAGTAGTGTCTCAGAAATCTTCTTTCTAGTTTTATCTGAGGATAGTTCCTTTTTCAGCATATAACTCAATGCGCTCTGGTACATCCCATTGCAGACTAAATGAAAAAAGTGTTTGCAATCTTCTCAATGAAAACAACAGTGTTACTCGGTGAGATCACAAACCAGTTTCACCAAAAGCTTCTTTTGGTTTTCATCTGAGGATATGCCTTTTGTCAAAATAGGCTTCTATGCACTCCTAAATACCCTATTGCAGATTCCATGAAAACAGTGCTATCAAACTGCTCAATGAAAAGAACAGTGTAATACTATAAGACGAATTCATACATCACAAAGCTGTTTCTCAGAAAACATCCCTCTAGTTTTTACATGAGGATATTTACTTTTTCACTATAGACTGCAACGCACTCCAGAATATCCCACTGTAGATTCCGTGAAAACAGTTTTAGCAAACTGTGCAATGAAAAGAAAGCTGAAACTTTCTGAGATAAATTCACACATCACAAAGAATTTTCTTAGAAAGATTCTTTCTTTTTTTTTTTTCTTTTTTTTTTTTTTTTATTTTTTTTTTTTTGTTTTTTTTTTTGTTTGTTTTTTTTTAAATTTATTTATTATTATTATACTGTAAGTTGTAGGGTACATGTGCATAACGTGCAGGTTTGTTACATATGTATACTTGTGCCTTGTTGGTGTGCTGCACCCATCAACTCGTCATTTACATCAGGTATAACTCCCAATGCAATCCCTCCCCCCGCCCCCCTCCCCATGATAGGCCCCGGTGTGTGATGTTCCCCTTCCCGAGTCCAAGTGATCTCATTGTTCAGTTCCCACCTATGAGTGAGAACATGCGGTGTTTGGTTTTCTGTTCTTGTGATAGTTTGCTAAGAATGATGGATTCCAGCTGCATCCATGTCCCTACAAAGGACACAAACTCATCCTTTTTTATGGCTGCATAGTATTCCATGGTGTATATATGCCACATTTTCTTAATCCAATCTGTCACTGATGGACATTTGGGTTGATTCCAAGTCTTTGCTATTGTGAATAGTGCTGCAATAAACATACGTGTGCATGTGTCTTTATAGCAGCATAATTTATAATCCTTTGGGTATATACCCAGTAATGGGATGGCTGGGTCATATGGTACATCTAGTTCTAGATCCTTGAGGAATCGCCATACTGTTTTCCATAATGGTTGAACTAGTTTACAATCCCACCAACAGTGTAAAAGTGTTCCTATTTCTCCACATCCTCTCCAGCACCTGTAGTTTCCTGACTTTTGAATGATCGCCATTCTAACTGGTGTGAGATGGT